>NW_018408653.1:2586898-2637271 GCF_002113885.1 Mizuhopecten yessoensis
ATAGTGTATAATAGTGAGGTACATAGTGTTTCACAGTGAGGTACATTGTGTATCATAGTGAGGTCCATAGTGTTTCACAGTGATGTACATAGTGTTTCACAGTGAGGTAAATATTGTATCACAGTGAGGTACATAGTGTATCATAGTGAGGTACATAGTGTATAATAGTGAGGTACATATTGTATCACAGTGAGGTACATAGTGTATCATAGTGAGGTATATAGTGTATAATAGTGAGGTACATAGTGTTTCACTCTGAGGTACATTGTGTATCATAGTGAGGTCCATAGTGTTTCACAGTGATGTACATAGTGTTTCACAGTGAGGCACATATTGTATCACAGTGAGGTACATTGTGTATCATAGTGAGGTCCATAGTGTTTCACAGTGATGTACATAGTGTTTCACAGTGAGATACATAGTGTATCATAGTCAGGTACATATATTTATCATAGTGAGGTACATAGTGTATCATAGTGAGGTACATGGTGTATCATAGTGAGGTCCATAGTGTATCATAGCGAGGTACATATTGTATCATAGTGAAGTACATAGTGTATCATAGTGAGGTACATATTGTATCACAGTGAGGTACACTGTGTATCATAGTGAGGTCCATAGTGTATCATAGTGAGGTACATATTGTATCACAGTGAGGTACACTGTGTATCACAGTGAGGTACATATTGTATCACAGTGAGGTACATAGTGTATCATAGTGAGGTACATAGTGTATCATAGTGAGGTACATAGTGTATCATAGTTAGGTACATATTGTATCATAGTGAGGTACATATTGTACATATTGTATCATAGTGAGGTACATAGTGTATCATAGTGAGGTACATAGTCTATCATAGTGAGGTACATATTGTATCATAATTAGGTACATAGTGTATCATAGTGAGGTATATAGTGTATCACAGTGAGGTACATATGTAATATAGTGAGGTACATATGTATCATAGTGAGGTACATATTTATCAATGTGAGGTACATATGTATCAACGTGATGAACATTGTGTATCAATGTGAGGTATAGTGTATCGTCATCTAAGTAGAAATATAAAGAAGATCTGCATTTCATTGTAATACTGACATACTCATTAATTCGATGCTTCAACATAATAATTGTATTAATACTATATAATAACCTCCCAGAAAGATCCGGGAATTACGTGAATCCGGGTTTTACTCAACCCTCAATGAAGACACTTCCGGTTCGGTCTTCTCTTTTCCGGTGAATATTCTCCAAGGGTCGGTCCAGAAATAGGTCCTATTTCTCGATAGGAAATGTCTGCTACAGCACGAAATATTACATTTTCGTCTCTTCGATATTATCGAAATCTTCAACGAGGTTTGTATGATAACACACCTTTGCGTTGGAGGTTCAAGAAACCCTCCAGAAAGATGGTATATAATCACCCAAAATTCCAACCCCATAAGTCATATTCAAAAGACCCCAATTTAAAAATCAGAATCCATATTATATGATATATATGTAATTAAATTTATTAGTCCAATAATGCATAGCTATATTGTTTGGTGTACAGGTGATTTATTTCCATATTCAATAAGCAGAAGATCAAGAAAAAAGCTCGGAAATTAGTTATTTGTTCATTAGCGAAACTCAGACTACAGAAAGACTTATAATTTATATTGCCTTATTGGTTCTGTTAATAGCCTAGGTGATTATAAGAACGCATGATAAATAAAAAAGTATTAGTAAAATCAGTGATTACAACCACACACCAGAAAGTCATGATGGGCAACTAATTAGTGGAGATTTTTTTTGTAAAAACAAGCTCTACAAGTCCTATATATTAAAAGTATACTGTACAGACTTAGGGTGGTTGGGTCTAGATTTTGTCCAGATCCATACGCTAATTTCATGTCTAGAAAATTCTATAACAAAACAGTCTTGGAGGCCTTGTCAAAGTTTGAGCGGCTATACACAGAACTGTTTCTGAAGAAATACTTATATATATAAATTTACATATCAATGCATTTATGACTGTATGATTGATCCATTTCATTCTCCTATAAGTTTATTTATATGGAGCTGAGTTTACCAGCTTCCTAGTAGCGTCATCATTTTAAAGATGTCTCCAGTGGATTTTATAGATTGATCCATATAAACTAACGAAATTAATTGAAGTAGCACTATTAATATTTGTGCTTCGTTTATATTTTTTTTGTATGTGTATCAAACAGTAAAATGTAATAATCATAATATGGTACATAAGTAAAGTGACATTTTAAAGTGGCGCCGATATTTGTATACTTGGCTTTGTCTGTAAAGAGGACTGGTTTATGGTTACCTGGGCATGTTGAAGAAACCTGGGCCATCCACAAGGGCCTAGGATTTGAGCGATTATTGGAGATATTTTCAAAATTCAAAAATAGCAGAAACTTACCTGCACTTTAATTTTTGTTGGGTGTTTTTGCCCACAAAGTAGAGGGTGGGTAATTGTTAGACCATGGGCTATTATTAGAACCAATACTGTATACAAATGCCGAGTATTAATTATAAAATATTTAGATGCCAACAAAGTTTTGGTACCAAACAGTATTTGTTATCCGTTATATAAGGGGTTGTGTCCACCTGTTTATGGAATTAAGGGATGGCACCTGTTCTTTTGTATGTTTCGGTGTTAAGTGATTTATGTTTATATAAACAGGGTAGTTATGTGATGAATAATTTCATTTGGAAAGAGCTTACAAATAAGACTTAGAAGAGAAAGTATTTGGCTTGAATAATGACCTTGGCCTTGATGGTTACAAGTGTAAAAATAATTTAAAATTCCAAAAGGTAAAATGATATTAAGCTTGCCTGTGATCAGATTTGCAATAAAATATAAAATTATGTAGAAACTAGAAATATGTCAGAATGACATGAAAGTCAACTCATCATAATCTTCTGTATGATCATTTTCCGATAAATCATTGACCAAGCTACAACTGATATATTTCCACCTGTTAATCAAAATGGTAAACAATGACCAGGTGTAAATACATACATGCTGTTCAGGAAGCCATGCCAACACATGGAATTAATAAGAAAGCATGTCACAAATATAACGTTAGCGTTCACTGACACCTCGAATACGAGGAGATCTGCGCGGTATAAAGATGTTGTTTTCACAACAATAATTTTCAGAAAAGATTCAATCTTATATACGGATAAATCTTTTTTTTTGTTTTTGTTATGAAATACACTTTTCCAAATAGTTTTCTGATTGTCTGCAAATCCGACTGAATCAGTCATCGATATCGGCAAAATGTGTACGCTTAAAGGCAGTCACCCGACGAGGACCGCCAACAGCCGAATGTGAGAGACATGAAGAACACCAAACAATTGTGATTTCAGCAATTCTCCTTCGAAAAGAAAAGATTGGAATGTATTTGGCTGTTTTGAACCTGTTAATATTTATTTTCCAAATTCAAACCTATATCATTATCGGTTCAATTCGCATGGATGTCACCTTGTAAATTCCTGCCGGCTATTAGTATAACACGACCTTCACTCTTTGCGGTACACAAACTTGCTAACTTCGCCACTTTATCCATGTCGTTTTGACACATCCCTACTGTCAAGATTAAAGAGTACAGCATGGTTTTACCCAAGAATGACATTTTAACCACATAGGGATAAATGCGTTGCTATTCTTCGTTATGTTTCCCGATACATGGTCTTTATCAATTCACAACGTAACGTCTTGAAAATTTATCCAATTCTATCCTATAATATGACTTAAACTTGCCACTTTTCGTAATTGTTAAATTGGTAATGCAATCGGGGATTATTCAATGAAATTTAGCAGTTTTATTGCTGCGAGCATATTTCAAAACATTTCCAAAATTCCTTGAAAAATTTACGAGAAATGTTCGCGTCCAAGGACTGGTTTTGGATTGTTCTTGAGTATGGTGTACACCCCTTTTTTGACACTTCAATTTTCCTTAAAAAAAGTGTGCACTATACACAAATATTAACGGTAGTCGTTGGTCAGACATAAAATATCTAAATCATTCAATAGCAATTTATAATACAACAGTTTACCCCTACAGGAACCTCAAAGGTGCCTGATTCATACTCAATACATCTTTAGGACCAGGTGAGCTTATGCTGTGGTGCGGCTTCCGGACAGCCGGCGTCAATATTTTACTTTAAACAACTTCTTCTCAATAACCAAAAGGCCCAGGGTACTGATATTGGGCCTGTAGCATGCTGAGATGAAGGCTACCAAGTTTGTTCAAATGAATGACCTTGACCAACTTTCAAGGTGACAGGGGTCTTCATCCCAGCATGTTGCTGGCCAAATATTATTACCCATGGCCTCATGGTTCTTCAAAAGAAGTTGTTCAAAGGTTTTACACATATTTGATCCCTGTGACCTTGATTATAAGTCAAGGGCATTCATTTGAATAAACTTGGTAGCCCTTCATCTCGGCATGCAACTGGCCAAATATCATCACCCTTGGCCGCTTGGTTATTCAGAAAAGAGTGTTTAAAGGTTTTACACCTATTTGACCCATGTGACCTTGAGTATCAGTCAAGGTCATTCGTTTGAACAAACTTGGTAGCCCTTTATCACAGCATGCTACTGACTAACTATCACCATCCTAAGTGGTTTGGTAATTCAGAAGAAGTTGTGTAAATGTTTTAAACATATTTGTCCCCTGTGACCTTGAATAGAAGTCAAGGTCATTCATTTGAACAAATTTGGTATCCCTTTATCCCAGGATGCTACTGACAAAATATCATTACCTTAGACCTCTTGGTTATTCAGAAGAAGTTGTTAAAAGGTTTTACACATATTTGACCCCTGTGACCTTTAATATAGATCAAGGTCATTTATTTGAACAAACTTGGTAGCCCTTTATCCTAGCATGTTACTGGCCGAATATCATCTCCCTAGGCCTCTTGGGTATTCAGAAGAAGTTGTTTAAATGTTTTACACTTATCAGACCCCTGTGACCTTGAATATGAGTCAAGGTCATTTATTTAAACAAACTTGGTAGCCCTTCAACCCAGCATGATCCTGGCCAAAAATCAACACCCTAGGCCTTCTGGTTATTCAAAAGAAGTTGTTTTCAAGTTTTAAACATATTTGACCTCCTGTGACCTTGAATATAAGTCAAGGTCATTCAAATGAACAAACTTGGTAGTCTTTTATCCCAGCATGTCCCTGGCCAGATATCATCACCCTGGGCCTTCAGGTTATTCAGAAGCTGTTGAAAGAATTTATTATATTTGACCCATGTGACCTTGAAAATGGACAAAGGTCATTCATTTGAACAAACTTAGTAACCCTTCGTCCCAGCAGGCTAGCATGCTACTGGCAAAATATCATCAGCCTGGGCCTCTTGCTTATTCAGAAGAAGTTGTTTAAGGTAATAGGATTGTGTCACCATTTCTCAGTAGAATTTCTTCAAATTTTGTAGTTATATTGCTTTAAAGTAAAGAAAATTTTCTGCCACAAAAAAATATAGGTTTTCATAATTTTAAGGATTTTAAATGGAAATTTATATAATAAAAAAGGAGTGAATTTTGAAAAAACAATAAAAGACACAATATTTTTACAAAATAATGTCAATAAAAATGATACTGATATATATTAGTATTGCATTAATGTATATCAATTTAATAAATGCTGAAATTGTGTAAAATTAATTCTCTAAACACGATATAAAAATTGACATTTTATAATAAAACCATATACACATAGTAATTGCAGGTAAGAGTTATCGTTCTTGAAAAACTTCACAGTAGTGAAATAGGTAGCCGGGTTCCTGAAGTACAGAAAAATGGACACATGTGACTCATTGATAAAAAAACCTGAATTAATGCCTGGATTGCTTTGAAATACTTTAATATTGAGAGAACACTCTGTTCTGTCAATAATAAACATACAATATTCATCAGTTTAATTATTAAACATTAGATTTTGTGGAAATTGTGATACTGTCTCCCTACATTGGATTTTTAACTAGGAATGTACTTCCTGTTTCCGTTTATCAATACACTCCAATGACCTTAAAGTAAAATGTTGACGCCGGACGACAGACAAACAGACGATGGACGCCACACGACGGCATAAGCTCACTTGGCACTTCGGGCCAGGTGAGCTAATAACCAAAAGGCCGAGGGTACTGATATTGGGCCTGTAGCATGCTGGGATGAAGGGCTACCAAGTTTGTTCAAATGAATGACCTTGACCCACTTTCAAGGTCACAGGGGTCAAATGTCTTAAAATCTTCAAACAATTTCTTCTCAATAACCAAAAGGTCCAGGGTACTGAAATTGGACCTGTATCATGCTGGGATGAAGGGCTAACAAGTTTGTTCAAATGAATGACCTTGACGCACTTTCAACCTAATGTCCTTGTTCGACATTCAAGGTCACGGGCGTCATATGTTTAAATCTTTTAATAGGTATTTATGAATCAAACACTGATATTCTGCCTGTAGCTGTATTTTGGTCCACTTTTAAGATTACAAGTGTGAGATTAATATCAGATGAGTGATGCAGGCCCTTTGGGCCTCTTGTATATAATTCCCGAGGGAAATTTGGAATGCCTTTAGGTTTGATGCTATTCCTGTTTAAAAAGGAAATCAATATCTGAGTTATCCAAGAACTTGTAATTAGGGCCTGGTATATTCCGACAGAAGCAATACACTTAACAGCCCAAGACAGCAAAGGTCAAAATCTGGGACTGAAACCGAAATTAATAGTCCCCACTGGGGTTTCCCCAGGGGTGACTAAAAATATTCAGTAATCGCAAACAAAAAACATTATATAATCATAAGAATGTTGTGATTGTCCTTATTATTTATAATGGTGCTGACATCACAATTCTGATGAAATACTCATCGGCTTTCTTTTATCTTAAAGGAATTTCCAAACCAGTTCAGACTAGAGCAGCAAGCTCAAGTTCATCAAGCAACGACCACACTAACTGGTAAGTGTATGGTACAATATTGGAAATAAGCAGAGCAGCATTAGGGATTGTATTTTTTACAAAAGATCGTTAAAATTAAATATATTGCAATAATGGAACTTGTGTTGAAACCTAGACCATTATTTGTCAGACATGTTATAATTAGAAGTTAACTATGAACATTTTATTCCAGGAATAGTTTGCCTCGAGTTGGAATATCTGCAAAAAGTGGCACAATTGTCTGTTTCCATCCAGAACCAGTATGTCCTTATGAATACACCATAGTAAGTAGTTATTGTCTGTGAACTCAATATGCTGTCATCTTTTAACATCTTGCTACAAATGTGTGCATGCTCCTGTCAAAGAATTTTAAATTGTACAAGAAAATTATCTTTTTGATGTGGATGCTAAAATATATCTGCATGAATGCCATTCCTGACTAGGAGTTGTGTACTCTGTTATAAAGGACATCAGAACATTATAGTCAGATTGGATAGGGCAGTATATTGCCACTAACAATATTTTTATTGGTATTGTGAAATATGTATTAGCATTTCTTATTTAGTATCAATTAATTAACTGAATCAGCTGTAAAGTATCACAATATATATGATTACCAACAGTAAGATATTGTTACATCCCTGTCAGAATGTGTACATACTTAAAACTACAGCTGTATATACATGTACATCTAGGAAACATGTGATGATAACCATCAAGTTTATCAGTGAAATCAAGACACAAATTGAACACACATAGTTAATAGATAGTTATCAATTTACACCCAAATTTGCATTACGTTTTCTGTATTAAGATAATAAATATAATTGAAGCCTGAACAGAAGTTCCTTGATGCATTGTAATGTATAAATACTTGTGCCATTATTGTATGTAAATAACTGACGAAGGATCTATCATGTCTTGACATTTTCATGTTTTGTCTTTCAGCCTCTGCCCAGGAAGAAAGCAGAACTAGGGGAGGTAATTCACAGGTTTTATGCCTGCATTCTGCATCACAGCTCACCATCATCAGATGGTGGGCTGTTAAAATCGTTCTTTGTCCTCTGTCCTTCTGTTTGTCCATCCTTAAATAATTCTTGCAATTGTATTCCTCAACAAGAGATCCCAGAGTTCTTTGTCAGTTCGATCTTTTCTCTTCTTTCCTCTAATCTGTTTGATCGAGTCATGTTAACAGTAAATGCACCTTAAGGTAATAGGATTTTGTCGCCATTTCTCAGTAGAATTTCTTCAAATTTTGTAGTTATATTCGTTTGAAGTAAAGAAAACTTTCTGCCACAAACAAAAATATAGGTTGTCAGAATTCTAAGGATTTTAAATGGAAATTTATGTAAAAAAGAGTGAATTTTGAAAAAAAAAAGAAACATTTTTTGGCAAAATAAAGTCAATAAAAATGATAGTGACATAGATTAGTATCCATTAATGTATATCAATTTCATCAATGTTGGAATTGTGTAAAATTAATTCTCTAAACACGATATAAAAATTGACATTTTATAATAAAACCATATACACATAGTAATTGCATATAAGAGTTATCGTTCTTGAAAAACTTTCACAGTAGTGAAATAGGTAGCCGGTTTCCTGAGGTACAAAAAAATGGACACATGTGACTCATTGATTAAAAAACAACTGAATTAATGTCTGGATTGCTTTGAAATACTTTAATATTGAAAGAACACACTGTTCTGTCAATAAACAACATACAATATTCATCAGTTTAATATTAAACATTAGAATATGCGGAAATTGTGATACTGTCTCCGTACATTGGGTTTTCAACTAGTGATGTACTTCCTATTTCCGCTTAGCAATACACTCCTATGACCTTAAGGTAACTTTTGATCTAAACTTAATACTGATGTTTGAGAGCCAACCTTCAAAGTGAGTTTGTCATTTCACATATTTACTAGTACAGTACCTAATATGAAAGAAATAGAACCAATCATTGCAATATGAGAAAGATCTGTTTAGCTCTTCCTTTAGCCATTTTGTTTTTATGATCAGTCTCAAAATATAACATGCACATCGAGGGATCAAGGGGAACCTACATATCAAATTTGAGAAAGATCCCTAAAGTTATTCCTGAGAAATAGTACTAACAAACCTTCAATGTCAAAAATCAAAGATGGCTGTCGGTCGGCCATTTTGTTTAACTGATCAGTTTCAAAAGTAAACATGAATAATAAAGGATAGTGGGGAACCTACATTGGTCGTCCCAAAATATTTTCTTTGGTCGAGTAAAAAATTTGAAGCACTGGCCCAAATGACAATTTGGTGGCTCAAATAATTTTGGGAATAAATATTTCCACAGCATTTAACACAATGCTTCAGCACATTTAAATTACATATAACATGACAATGTTTGTAATATGTAAAACAGAATAAAACATTATGTTTTTAATTTTTCAACCCTAGTAGTTAAAACCTGACATGATCCACTCCATTCAAGTCTTTAGTATTTCTGAAAGAATACACAAAACTTGCACCTCAAAGAAGACACCCTGGCAGTATTTTATGTAGAACATCTGAAAAAAAATCATCACATTTTCTAAATCACGGACAGTTCGATTTAATCATCACATTTCCTAAATCACGGACAGTTCGATTCAAATCGAAGTAATGACAACTGAAAATGTACTGCCCCCCAGTTAATTATAATTTCTTTTATTCATTAATTTTCTGACAGTCGCCCAAACTATTTTTGTTGGGCCAGTGACTACCTCACTTTTGACAACTTTTGTCAATAATAAGCACAGTATCGTACCTTTCTGATCAAATTATATAACATGAGTAAATGACCAAGTCCTTCTGTTTGCTAGGGAGATTCTGCATTGAGTGTTCAAGTTCAGCGACAAGAAATGCTGAGGTTTAGGGAGGATGGACCGACGCGCCATGAACTGGCCAATATGTTTCACACCACAAAACATCAGTGGTTCCCAAAGTAAGTGTTAACATCATTAGTCATAATAGTGATATCCAAAGTTAATAAATATCTGTGTTACTCAACGTTAGTTCGTCAGTGATACTCAAATCAGTACATGTACATCTAGAAGCAATGCCTTCAGGGTACTAAAGACTGTACAAAAACATGTGATGTATACCAGAAATAAGTTTACCTCAAAAGATCTAACAATCCTTGGAATTTTAATAGAATCTTGAAAAATATGATCATTGTAGTTTAATTTTTTTTGTATTTTTTTTACATTTCTTTACTTTTCAGTACTGCAGACAAATATAGGAAACCTAAACCGCCAAAGGATAGGGACGCCGTTTGATGGAAAATCACCTATTTCTCTCTTCATTTCTCATCATTTAAATGATCTATTGATGTACTGCACTAATATGGAAGTAAAATAATGAAAATAGGAGACGTTTTTCATTTTTTTTCTCTTAATTTCGATGTGCTTCTTATTTCCCAGCTAGACTTAAAATGAAGTTTGGGCTTTGTGATACAACATTGTTCCCAATGAATTTTAGATTTGGGAGGTTGGTATTTGATACATTTTCAAAGGAGGGAAATTTTAATTTCTATTTTCATGATTTGAAATATGGACAGAGGGCAGCAATTTTTTTAGCTCACCCGGTCCAAAGGACCATGGTGGGGCCCAATAGGGGAAATAGAGGTAAAACCTTTAAAATCCTTCTTTTACCATAGGAATGAAAGGATTTGTTCCATATTTAATCTGGAGCATCCTTAGGAGAAGGGGAACAAATTTTGTATAAATGATGGGTCTGGCCCCCCTGGGCGCTAAGGGGCGGGGCCCGATAGGGGAATATAGGAAATTCTTTAAAATCCTTCTTCTATAGGAATGAAAGGATTTGTTCCATATTTGGTCTGAAGCATCCTTGGGTGAAGGGGAAACAATTTTGTATAAACAGTGGGTCTGGCCCCCCAGGGGCCTGAGGGGCAGGGCCCAATAGGGGAAACATAGCAAATTATTCTTTAAAATCCTTCTTCTTCTGTAGGAATGAAAGGATTTGTTCCATATTTGGTGTGGAGCATCCTTGGGCCAAGGGGGCTCAATTTTGTATAAACGGTGGGTCTGGACCCCTGNCATGGGCCTGAGGGGCAGGGCCCAATAGGGGAAACAGCAAATTCTTTAAAATCCTTCTTTTTCTGTAGGAATGAAAGGATTTGGTCCATATTGGGTCTGAAGCATTCTTGGGTGAAGGGGAACCAATTTGTATAAACCGTGGGTCTGGCCCCCCATGGGCCTGAGGGGCAGGGCCCAATAGGGGAAACAGCAAATTCTTTAAAATCCTTCTTTTTCTGTAGGAATGAAAGGATTTGGTCCATATTGGGTCTGAAGCATTCTTGGGTGAAGGGGAACCAATTTGTATAAACCGTGGGTCTGGCCCCCCATGGGCCTGAGGGGCAGAGCCCAATAGGGGAAACAGCAAATTCTTTAAAATCCTCCTTCTTCTGTAGGAATGAAAGGATTTGGTCCATATTTGGTGTGGAACATCTTTTGGTAAAGGGGAACCAATTTTGTATAAACAGTAGGTGTGGCACCCCTGGGACCTGATAGGGGAAATATAGCATACTATTTAAAATCATTCGTATTCTGTAGGAATGAAAGGATTTGGTCCATATTTGGTCTGAAGCATCCTTGGGTGAAGGGGAACCAACTTTGTATAAACCGTGGGTCTGGCCCCCAGGGGTCTGAGGGGCGGGGCCCAATAGGGGAAACATAGCAAATTTTTCTTTAAAATCCTTCTTCTGTAGGAATGAAAGGATTTGGTGCATATTTGGTGTGGAGCATCTTTGGGTAAAGGGAAACCAATTTTGTATAAACAGTGGTTGTGGCCCCCCTGGGACCTGAGGGTCGGGGCCCAATAGGGAAAATAGAGTTAAAACCTTTAAAATCTTTCTTCTACCATAGGGATTAAGGGATTTTATCCTAGTTTAGTCTGGAGCATCCCTGGGCCAAGGGAACTCAATTTTGTATAAGCAGTGGGTGTGGTCTCCCAAGGGGCAGAAGGACAGGGCCCAATAGGAGAAATAGAGGTAAAATCTTTAAAATCCTTCTTCGAACATCGGGATTAAGGGATTATATCCTTATTTAGTCTGGAGCATCCTTGGGCCAAGGGGTCTCAATTTTATGTAATTGGTGGGTATGACCCACCCCCTAGGGGCATAGGGGTTGGGCTCTGTTTGAAGTTTGTTCTCGCTATATCTCAAGTACTGGATGGATCTTTCTGAAATTTTATATGTACTTACAGCACCTACATGTACCATGGAGTTCTATATATTTACAGCACCTACCATGGAGTGCTCTATATTTACTTCATACCAATTAGTTTAAACATATTCAGGTGAGCGATACAGGCCCCTCTGGGCCTCTTGTTAAAAGTTTCTAAAGGATACATGAAATATATGCATTCTTTTGGCTTAAGTTATTTAAGTACAGGAGTAGTTCTCAACTTTACTGAGTAATACAATACAAATGAAGTTTTGTGTCTTTAATTTCCATAGTTTCATACATTTATATACAGTTATGCATCAGAAGATCTTAAGTATGTCAGTTCGGCATGGGACTGTTCCGCTTTGCAATATTTTTGTTGAACAGTGCAAGTTTATCCAATAGCACCAGAACAAACACATTTTAAGGACAATGCTTAGATTCAAGATTTTTTCACTGAACAGAAAAACAAAATTTGTATTTGTCAATTATCTTGTGCAGTTTATTCCTAGTCACATTCATAACAATTGGATGACATCTAGATGAAAAGTGGTCATGCAAGGGTGTCCATGGGTTTGTCCTCGCTAGTGTTGACGTCCAGTGTTGGATTTAGGGAGGACTGATGTGCGGATGAAGTGTCCATTTTGAGAACCTCTCGGAGAGCCATAGTTGCATAGCAGGATGGTGGCAGTGTCATCTCCAACTTCAGGGCTTTCAGGGCGCCACCTACAATACGAAGATGTCATTGTCAGTGCAATTTCTAAGCTCGTTATGAAAGAGAATAATAACTAGAACTGTAAGCCATAGGCTAACTAATACCCCCGCTCCTACATAAACTAGAACTGTAAGCCATAGGCTTACTATACCCCCGCTCCTATATAAACTAGAACTGTAAGCCATAGGCTTACTAATACCCCCCGCTCCTATATGAACCAGAAGGGTAAGCTAAAGGCTTACTAAGGCAAAGCAATATATTCTCCCACCAGTAATGATTTCTTTATTGGCCCTGCTGTACACTTATTTAAGTATATAGGTCAATCGCATACTTCTTGTACTCCCTCTCAATGCCAAAACATACATGCAAACCAAATATTGTTAGCCCAGATGGACGAGTTTTGCTGAAATTGTCCTAGTAGTTAAGGAAGAGATGTCGGGACAAAGAATTTTAACAAAGAGCCATAGCTCCTTAAAAAGGGTCGAAATGAAAAAAATACTACCCTGATGCACGACATCAGGGGGAAATGACCATATCTGTAAACTTTCATTGAAATTGGCCCCGCAGTTTAGGAGGCAGACAATTTTTTTTTTCAACAAAGGGTCATAGCTCCTTTTAAAAGGGTCGTAATGAAAAAGTACCACTTGGATGCACAACGTCAAGGGGCAGTTACAATATCTGTAAACTTTCTTTGAAATTGGCCCAGTAGATTAGGAGAAATGTTCTCTATTTTTTCTACGGACAGACAGAGAAATACAAGCTGATTCCAGTATACACACCCTCCCCCTCTTAACTTAGTTGCGGGGGGTATTATTACAATTACTGGTTCAAGTGGGTTTAGTCTCACAGAAATATCCTTAATAGATATGGATGTGTCTTGCTCAAGGGGAGATAATAAGTTTCTAATCAAGTTGAAGATAATGATTTTCACTTTTATAAACAAATTGACTGCGATGATATTGAACCAGTTAAATTGTCCTACATACACATAACAGAAATTTGTTATGTTGTGTATTCTGACTTTAGATATCTGTGATTTTGATAATTTAGAACGCAAGTTTTAAATGCTGACATTGGGATGTTCTTACCCAGACTGGTTCGAACACACTCTCCAGTCTAACCTGGTATAGACTGTGGTTCAGGCACACCCTCCAGTCAATCCATGTCACTTACCTGGTATAGACTGTGGTTCTGACACACCCTTCAGTCGGTCCATGTCACTTACCTGGTATAGACTGTGGTTCTGGCACACCCTCCAGTCGGTCCATGTCACTTACCTGGTATAGACTGTGGTTCTGGCACACCCTCCAGTCGGTCCGTGTCACTTACCCGGTATAGACTGTGGTTCTGGCACACCCTCCAGTCGGTCCGTGTCACTTACCCGGTATAGACTGTGGTTCTGGCACACCCTCCAGTCGGTCCATGTCACTTACCTGGTATAGACTGTGGTTCTGGCACACCCTCCAGTCGGTCCGTGTCACTTACCTGGTATAGACTGTGGTTCTGGCACACCCTCCAGTCAATCCATGTCACTTACCCGGTATAGACTGTGGTTCAGGCACACCCTCCAGTCAATCCATGTCACTTACCTGGTATAGACTGTGGTTCAGGCACACCCTCCAGTCGGTCCGTGTCACTTACCCGGTATAGACTGTGGTTCTGGCACACCCTCCAGTCGGTCCGTGTCACTTACCCGGTATAGACTGTGGTTCTGGCACACCCTCCAGTCAATCCATGTCACTTACCTGGTATAGACTGTGGTTCAGGCACACCCTCCAGTCGGTCCGTGTCACTTACCCGGTATAGACTGTGGTTCTGGCACACCCTCCAGTCAATCCATGTCACTTACCTGGTATAGACTGTGGTTCAGGCACACCCTCCAGTCGGTCCGTGTCACTTACCCGGTATAGACTGTGGTTCCGGCACACCCTCCAGTCGGTCCATGTCACTAAGCACTAGTGGTTGCACCACATCATCATACTTGTACATCTGCCAAGTCACATCTGTTGGCCTGATCAGCATCTTCCTGTAGGTTCCTTTCAGTGCGTACTGTCTGTTAGACATAGAAACCAGATACCTGTACTAGGTTGACAATGGTGTGCTTGGATGACACAACTGGAGGAAGTAGTAGTGATTTGAAAAAGTTTTACACACCTTGCTTGGGATGCGCAATATTACCAACATACAGAACGATCCTCAAGTAAAATTCATGCTATCTTGCAATACACATATTTTCTTTTCAAATACAAGCACATGTATTAAGTTATCTATGAAAACTGGACAAACAACCAAAAAGATGAACGACAAAACATGATAAAAGAAAACAGCCAGACAGTCTATAACTCAAAACCAGGCAAAAACAACCCGACAGTCTATAACTCAAAACCAGGCAAACACAACCAAACAGTCTATGACTGAAAACCAGGCAAAAACAACCAGACAGTCTATAACTGAAAACCAGGCAAAAACAACCAAACAGTCTATAACTGAAAACCAGGCAAAAACAACCAGACCGTCTATGACTGAAAACCAGGCAAAAACAACCAAACAGTCTATTACTGAAAACCAGGCAAAAACAACCAAACAGTCTATAACTCAAAACCAGGCAAAAACAACCAGACAGTCTATAACTGAAAACCAGACAAGAACAACCAAACAGTCTATAACTCAAAACCAGGTAAAAACAACCAGAAAGTCTATGACTGAAAACCAGGCAAAAACAACCAGACAGTCTTTAACTGAAAACCAGGCAAAAACAACCAGACAGTCTATGACTGAAAACCAGGCAAAAACAACCAGACAGTCTATAACTCAAAACCAGGCAAAAACAACCAGACAGTCTTTAACTCAAAACCAGGCAAAACCAACCAGACAGTCTATAACTAAAACCAGGCAAAACAACCAGACAGTCTTTAACTGAAAACCAGGCAAAAACAACCAGACAGTCTATGACTGAAAACCAGGCAAAAACAACCAGACAGTCTATAACTGAAAACCAGACAAGAACAACCAAACAGTCTATAACTCAAAACCAGGCAAAAACAACCAAACTGTCTATAACTCAAAACCAGGCAAAAACAACCAGATAGTCTATAACTGAAAACCAGGCAAAAACAACCAGACAGTCTATAACTAAAAACCAGGCAAAAACAACCTGACAGTCTATAACCCAAAACCAGGCAAAAACAACCTGACAGTCTATAACTCAAAACCAGCAAAAACAACCTGACAGTCTATAACTCAAAACCAGGCAAAAACAACCCTACAGTCTGTAACTGAAAACCAGGCAAAAACAACCAAACAGTCTATAACTGAAAACCAGGCAAAAACATCCAGACAGTCTATAACTCAAAACCAGGCAAAAACAACCAAACTGTCTATAACTCAAAACCAGGCAAAAACAACCAGATAGTCTATAACTGAAAACCAGGCAAAAACAACCAGACAGTCTTTAACTCAAAACCAGGCAAAACCAACCAGACAGTCTATAACTAAAACCAGGCAAAAACAACCAGACAGTCTATAACTCAAAACCAGGCAAAAACAACCAAACAGTCTATAACTCAAAACCAGGCAAAAACATCCAAACAGTCTATAACTCAAAACCAGGCAAAAACATCCAAACAGTCTATAACTCAAAACCAGGCAAAAACAACCAAACAGTCTATAACTGAAAACCAGGCAAAAACATCCAGACAGTCTATAACTCAAAACCAGGCAAAAACAACCAAACTGTCTATAACTCAAAACCAGGCAAAAACAACCAGACAGTCTTTAACTCAAAACCAGGCAAAACCAACCAGACAGTCTATAACTAAAACCAGGCAAAAACAACCAGACAGTCTATAACTAAAAACCAGGCAAAAACAACCTGACAGTCTATTACTCAAAACCAGCCAAAAACAACCTGACAGTCTATAACTCAAAACCAGGCAAAAACAACCAAACAAACAGTATACAAAACAAGACCATGGGGAAAAAAAACGATAAACAGGACTAGAAAAATCCATTGAACAAATAACAAGAAAACCAAAACAATGCCAGGGAAACACAAAACCTAGGGAAATTTAGAAACTTTCGCCTCTAGATCTGGGGGCGAATTTAACATGACGGTCAAAGTTAGAAAAGAAATTACGTATACGCCGGCACGTTTTGTCACTATTTCGTCTACACTGAGGCTTAACTCGGGTACCGTATGTGATGCAATTGGGGTCCAGTGTGTGTAATGCAACATTATGTTTAATAATAAAGGATTGACATTTTGTTTTATTTTCTGATCATTTAATATTTCAAAGACACATCATTTAGTTGCAAAATGTAACATGAATGATAAGTGTTCGTCAGAGAGGCCACGTCAAAGGAAAAGACACAGACGTGACTTGGCTGCGTGCACAAATACACATAAACTTCCTCATTTGCCTTTTTGAATGCACGATTGTCTGTTGTAGGAAGAAGTGGTGATGAAGAGTGTCTAACATTTGGTGTTTTTTTTAAATAATTTAAGATCGACATTTCAACGTCTACCTTTGTACAAAGAAACGCAACTGTACAAAGAAACGCAACAACTGATTCAAAACCAAAATATTTAATTGTTCTCACCTGTAACACCATTTCGTTTATGAAGTGTTCATTCTTACCTGTATAGTCAGTAGTCATGCTATTTTAAGTAACGGGGAATTTCAACTGTTTGCAGTGAAGGGCGAATTTAAAACTGGGCGAATAAGGACTCTGCCGGTGAAGGGCGAAAGTTTAACGGGGCGAAAGTTTCCCCGTATACAGTATCCCTTAAGTATCACTACAAGACTTAAAATGATGAGGTACATAAAGTGCAGTGATCAATCTACAATTAGTTTGTGTGAGTTTTTTCTCAGTGTATGGTTAAAAGATATATGGGTCCCACCATGTTAAATTTCAGTATTTTCAGAAATTCTATGGGTACATGACCCAGGACTCGCATGTAGATTTATCACTGAAAGTGCTATAATTCTGAGAACTTGAGTCAGAACTAAAACCAAACATAAGGTGTGCAACTACACGATATAGGGAAGATAATATAGCTGAAATCAACTTATTTAGTTTTGTAGTAGTAGTCCTGACAAAGTGTTATCATTGGACAGACAGAAGGACACGCTGATTCCAGTAATTCTCCCAGTGGTATAACAAATGGTGAACAAAAATAATAATAGGGGAAACAACCAATCAGTAAACAAGGAAGACCGTGGGAAAGGGATCAAACTATTAAAATCAACATGTATCGGGAGTCTCCTTGAGCATGCTTTGAACCTAGTATTGAGAATCAGTTTAAACTCTATGATTTGGTTACCCTTAACTAACCGAGGATCCATTAATAATCATTTAAAAAAATATATTACAAAATCCTCCATGTAGTTGTGGCGAGTCGCGTACACGGATAAAACGAGACCTGTGGTGTAGGAATGACCTCCATCCAAACACTCAAACACTGCATCTGTAAATTTTAGTTCTAATTATAAGTATCCATGAGATGGCTTAATTACAACTAAATTTATGTGAGTGAGTCTGATGATGTCAAGAGCAACTAGAAATAGATATCGGTAGATCTAGAGTTCTGCTGCTTTAAACTATCATTAGAACTAGCAGGAAGATAGACTTGAAATCATGAATCAATCGCTGAAAACTCAAAAATATTTACGTATACATCCAATTATGCTGACTAAAATTGATCATGAACTCTGTAGTCTGTTTATTTGCTTAATTAACTAATCAATAGTTGATAAAGTTTATTAATCCGTTCACTACTAACTGAACCTGGAGGAATCCAGTACTAACCTGTTTTTATGGCGAAAACTCTCAATCGTAAGTTTATCCTTCTCCAACATCTCAGTGACCCAGCTCTTCACTGAAATAAAAATAATGATGATCATACATACATTTCAGAATGTATTCAATTATTAGGAACACACGGTATGGAATTATAGAACAGCCTGGTGACAAATAATGCCCTACAATTGGAAAAGAAAACAGGTTCATGGTGCATCAAAATATTAAAAGGAGAAAAATTACAAATATGTCTCCATAATTACAAGGTACTGACAAACTAAACTTTACAGATATGTCTCCATTACAAGGTACAGAGAAACAAAAATTTACAGATATGTTTCCATTACAAGGTACTGAGAAACTAAACTTTACAGATATGTCTCCATTACAAGGTACAGAGAAACAAAAATTTACAGATATGTTTCCATTACAAGGTACTGAGAAACTAAACTTACAGATATGTCTCCATTACAAGGTACAGAGAAACTAAACTTTACAGAGATGTCTCCATTACAAGGTACTGATAAACTAAACTTTACAGATATATCTCCATTACAAGGTACTGAGAACCTAAACTTTACAGATATGTCTCCATTAAAAGGTACTGAGAAACTAAACTGTACAGATATGTCTCCATTACAAAGTACTGAGAAACTAAACTTACAGATATGTCTCCATTAAAAGGTACTGAGAAACTAAACTGTACAGATATGTCTCCATTACAAGGTACAGAGAAACTAAACTTTACAGAGATGTCTCCATTACAAGGTACTGATAAACTAAACTTTACAGATATGTCCCCATTACCAGGTACAGAGAAACAAAAATTTACAGATATGTTTCCATTACAAGGTACTGAGAACCTAAACTTTACAGATATGTCTCCATTACAAGGTACTAAGAAACTGTTTCTATTTTAAAACTGTTTAATAGAACACACCCAAAACTTCAAATGGAAGTAAATTTTATCACAATATTGTGTACTGTTCATGTAGATAATCCCTAGTCCAATCAATACACACAAAAATGGTTTTCATTTTGATGAAGTTACTTTAAATATAATGTTATTACATGTATCTGTCTATACTGGAAATTGGTATCAATAAAAAATAAGACCGAAAGTAAAACTTGCCTGAATTCTCTGGATACATGACATCAAACCCTGGAATCGTCATGACAACATCGTAAATGGTGTAGTCTTTTATGTTGGACTCGTCCACTACGATTGGCTGCATTTGGAATCTCTTCCCGTTATTGTCATCATCATCTGTGAACAACAAATGTGACCACTGAGAAAGTTAAATCACACAGTACAAATGGTAAGACGTCATCTGGATTTGATAAGAGGTCAAAAACTGCGTTGAGATTTTTAGGGGTCAAGAACTGAACGGGCGTCCTACCACTAGACTTAAGAGGCACGTAAATCTATAGTGGTAGGATGCTGGGCTCGTGACTGAAAGGTTGAAGGTTTGAGTCACATCACGGCACTGTGTTGTATCTTTGAACAAGATACTTTACTCTGCTTGTTCCAGTCTACTCAGTTCTAAATGAGTACGTGGTTGGGCAGTGCTAGAATTGCAGAATGCTAGCTGTGAGCGCCGAAATGGCAGCACCGGTTGTATGCTCCCCAAGGAGTTGAGAAAGATATTAGCTTGTTGCAAAGTCCCAATAGCCTCGGATAATAATTTGTGTACCGCTTTGAGACTTAGGTTGTGATAAAGCGGTATATAAGAACCTCAAACTATTATTATTATCTAGGAAGCACAAAATCACAAAAATAATAATTTGAACTAGAAAAGAAGGTTTATATTAAAATTAGTTGCAAAGGCACTGTTTATCTTTTTACATCAAAATAATCAAGTCAATATACATGTAACATATATTTTGGAACAGAAAATTTCATTTCAACAATTGAACTTTTTATGAATCTTTTGTGCAATCATCAGGCCATATAAAAATAGTTAGAAGGTATTTCCTATTTTGGCTCAAAAGCAGTCATACAGGCATGGAAATTCATTATTAAAAATTTAGAACAAGTTCTGTATCTGAAAACCAGGATCAAATGTCGAAGCTCCAACAGATTTATAGCTTGGAAGGTTGTCTAATTGTGGGTTAAAGTATAAATTTTCAACTACAAAATCTGAAAAAAAAAGTTACCAGTTAATTTGGAAATTCTAGTGATCCCAATAAAGTTGAATAGCTTAACTCTAAAAGCAACCAATGATTTTGTTCTCATATATACTTCATATTTCAGTACAAATTCCCTTCTAGTTCAGGAAAAGGGCAAACATGTAAAAATGAACTCTACTTTAAGAAACCGACAACATTTTTTTTAAGGGTTGTCAGAAAAAATTTAGGGTCAGTCAGGAAAGGAGAATTTCATTTTTATTATTAACCTATCCGTGTTATTGCTACCTTCCTCTCCCTCATGCTCCTGATTCAGATCCACATCTGTAGATTCCTGAGGAAGCACCAGGTCCCCGATCACCGGCCTCATCCCGAACTCGTGGATCCTGCGTGACACAACACAGTTCCAGATGTAGCTTTGATAACTGTGTAGGTACATGAGTCGTGTGTTCCGTGGAATCTAAAAATATAATTACATAAACCCATACTTTATTAGATTATTTAATATATTTGTAGAATCTGCTATATGTCTCACATATATATCATCAAATGTTTCAGTTTTATATTTCAAGAGGGTCTATTTATTTCAATTTAGATACATACGTATTATAAAAAGCAAATAAAACAGGAGACCTGCTTTTGTGAACATGTCTTCTTATTTACCAAATATATACCTGATTTATATTTTGTGGGTGATAACAGTACTTACCCTGAAAAAATACTTTCACTGAAACTTTTGAATTTATTTAACCTTTGACCTTATAGTTGGAGGTCATAGAGATCCAATAACAATCTAATATACACCTACTGCAGGTGATGCAGAGATAATTCATCTTTCATCAAGATCTCTTCAAGGATTTGATATCTACAGCCCAAACAGGACTTGACAGAATATTTTGCATGATGCACGAGGACAGACTATAGGCAAAAGGTCGTCAGAGACATTCTCTCATGTGCATTACCTTATAAAGCCAATCCAATATGGTGGATGTAAACACCCTGTTTAAGGGAGGATGTTTACAAAAAATTATAACACACCTTCTTATCTTTTGGTTTATCTTTTTTGCTAGTTTCTATAACCACTACAGAATCATTATACATTGATAATGTTATTGTTACAGATGTGGGATGACATGCTCTGTCCCTCAGCTCAACTCTGCCTGAGTCTCTACCTGTTTCTTTCCTGATAAATAAAAATAGCTCCAATGGCAATATTTTTGCAGTTTAACCAGTGTGGGACACGGGGGAGTCAAACAACTTTAATTGTCATTAACTAGGCCCATGAGGGGTAATCCTTCATCCTTCCCTGTACCTGGGGATGTTTAATGAGTGTTATTCCCTGTACCTGGGGATCTGTAATAATGAGTGTTATTCCCTGTACCTGGGGATCTGTAATAAGTGTTATTCCCTGGAGATCTGTAATGAGTGTTATTCCCTGTACCTGGGGATCTGTAATGAGTGTTATTCCCTGTACCTGGAGATCTGTAATGAGTGTTATTCCCTGTACCTGGTGATCTGTAATGAGTGTTATTCCCTGTACCTGGGGATCTGTAATGAGTGTTATTCCCTGTACCTGGGGATCTGTAATGAGTGTTATTCCCTGTACCTGGGGATCTGTAATGAGTGTTATTCCCTGTACCTGGGGATCTGTAATGAGTGTTATTCCCTGTACCTGGGGATCTGTAATGAGTGTTATTCCCTGTACCTGGGGATCTGTAATGAGTGTTATTCCCTGTACCTGGGGATCTGTAATGAGTGTTATTCCCTGTACCTGGGGATCTGTAATGAGTGTTATTCCCTGTACCTGGGGATCTGTAATGAGTGTTATTCCCTGTACCTGGGGATCTGTAATGAGTGTTATTCCCTGTACCTGGGGATCTGTAATGAGTGTTATTCCCTGTACCTGGGGATCTGTAATGAGTGTTATTCCCTGTACCTGGGGATCTGTAATGAGTGTTATTCCCTGTACCTGGGGATCTGTAATGAGTGTTATTCCCTGTACCTGGGGATCTGTAATGAGTGTTATTCCCTGTACCTGGGGATCTGTAATGAGTGTTATTCCCTGTACCTGGGGATCTGTAATGAGTGTTATTCCCTGTACCTGGGGATCTGTAATGAGTGTTATTCCCTGTACCTGGGGATCTGTAATGAGTGTTATTCCCTGTACCTGGGGATCTGTAATGAGTGTTATTCCCTGTACCTGGGGATCTGTAATGAGTGTTATTCCCTGTACCTGGGGATCTGTAATGAGTGTTATTCCCTGTACCTGGGATCTGTAATGAGTGTTATTCCCTGTACCTGGGGATCTGAAACGAGTGTTATTCCCTGTACCTGGGGATCTGTTACAAGTGTTATTCCCTGTACCTGGGGATCTGTTATGAGTGTTATTCCCTGTACCTGGGCATCTGTAATTAGTGTTATTCCCTGTACCTGGGCATCTGTAATGAGTGTTATTCCCTGTACCTGAGCATCTGTAATGATTGTTATTCCCTGTACCTGGGGATTTGTAACGAGTGGTATTCCCTGTACCTGGGGATCTGTAATTAGTGTTATTCCCTGTACCTGGGGAGCTGTTATGAGTGTTATTCCCTGTACCTTGGCATCTGCAATTAGTGTTATTCCCTGTACCTTGGCATCTGCAATTAGTGTTATTCCCTGTACCTGGGGAGCTGTTATGAGTGTTATTCCCTGTACCTGAGCATCTGTAATGATTGTTATTCCATGTACCTGGGGATCTGTAATGAGTGTTATTCCCTGTACCTGGTGTTCTGTAAGAGTGTTATTCTCTGTACCTGGGGATCTGTAATGAGTGTTATTCCCTGTACCTGGGGATCTGTAATGAGTGTTATTCCCTGTACCTGGGGATCTGTAATGAGTGTTATTCCCTGTACCTGGGGATTTGTAACGAGTGTTATTCCCTGTACCTGGGGATCTGTTATGAGTGTTATTCCCTGTACCTGGGGATCTGTAATGAGTGTTATTCCCTGTACCTGGGGATCCGTAATGAGTGTTATTCCCTGTACCTGGGGATTTGTAATGAGTGTTATTCCCTGTACCTGGGGATTTGTAACGAGTGTTATTCCCTGTACCTGGGGATCTGTAATGAGTGTTATTATCTGAACTCCGGTAACATTCCAGAACCAGTCCTCTTGTTACTCCTGTCTCCGTCCTACCGACACTCTGATTGGTTTATCACATTTAAAAATAAGGTAACTGATCAGCATTTGTAACAAAGGAAACTTAGTTAACAATGGTGGTTACCTAGATTTTATCAACTTGTATCGTTATAAAACGTCATTTAGCCTGTATAGTTTATTGGCCATTTCACAAAAGCATCAAGACACCGTTGATTGCTCCTTACAATACATAAACAAACACAAGCCTGATCTTACCATCCCAAATGCACCACAAAAATTCTTGCCATTTTTTTTGAGGCCTTGCAGGAGGGTACGCTCTATGGAAAAGCGTTTAGGGTAGACCTTGAGGGCAGCACTACAGTCTCTCTTGTCCCACCAAATACGACGACACTCAGCAATCTCACCATATTCTGGAACACATAAGAGGCAACATTGTATCCATAACATCATATTTAAACGGTACGTATTTCAACATTGTATCCATAACATCATATTTACACGGTACATATTACAACATTGTATCCATAACATCATATTTACACGGTACCTATTTAAACATTGTATCCATAACATCATATTTACACGGTACCTATTTAAACATTGTATCCATAACATCATATTTAAACGGTACGTATTTCCACATTGTATCCATAACGTCATATTTACACGGTACGTATTACAACATTGTATCCATAACATCATATTAACACAGTACGTATTTCAACATTGTATCCATAACATCATAATTACACGGTACGTATTACAACATTGTATCAATAACATCATATTTACACGGTATGTATTACAACATTGTATCAATAACATCATATTTACACAGTACGTATTACAACGTTGTGTCCATAACATCATATTTACACGGTGCGTATTTCAACATTGTATCCATAAGATCATATTTACACGGTACGTATTTCATCATTGTATCCATAACATCATATTAACACAGTACGTATTTCAACATTGTATCCGTAACATCATATTTACACGGTACGTTTTTCAACATTGTATCCATAACATCATCTTTACACGGTACGAATTACAACATTGTATCCATAACAGCATATTTACACGGTACGTATTTCAACCTTGTATCCATAACATCATATTTACAAGGTACGTATTACAACATTGTATCAATAACATCATATTTACACAGTACGTTTTACAACGTTGTATCCATAACATCATATTTACAAGGCATGTATTACAACATTCTATCCATAACATCATATTTACATGGTACGTATTACAACATTGTATCAATAACATCATATTTACACAGTACGTATTACAACGTTGTGTCCATAACATCATATTTACACGGTACATATTCCAACATTGTATCCATAACATCATGTTTACACGGTACGTATTTCAACATCGTATCCATAACATCATATTTACACAGTCGTATTTCAACATGGTATCCATAACATCATATCTTCATTGTACGTATTATAACATTGTATCCATAACATCATACTTACACGGTACGTATTTCAACATTGTATCAATAACATCATATTTACACAGTACGTATTACAACGTTGTGTCCATAACATCATATTTACACGGCACGTATTTCAACATTGTATCCATGACATCATATTTACACGGTACGTATTTAAACATTGTATCCATAACATCATACTTACACGGTACGTATTTCAACATCGTATCCATAACATCATATTTACAAGGTATGTATTACAACATTCTATCCATAACATCATATTTACATGGTACGTATTACAACATTGTATCAATAACATCATATTTACACAGTACGTATTACAACGTTTTATCCATAACATCATATTTACACAGTCGTATTTCAACATTGTATCCATAAGATCATATTTACACGGTACGTATTCCAACATTGTATCCATAACATCATATTTACACAGTACGTATTACAACGTTGTATCCATAACATCATATTTACACGGTATGTATTTCAACATAGTATCCATAACATCATATTTACACGGTACGTATTTCAACATTGTATCCATAACGTCATATTTACACGGTACATATTTCAAAATTTTTATCCATAACGTTATATTTACACGGTACGTATTACAACATTGTATCCATAACATCATATTTACACTGTGCGTATTACAACATTGTATCCATAACATCATATTTACACGGTACGTATTTCAACATTGTATCCATAACATCATATTTACACGGTACGTATTTCAACATTGTATCCATAACATCATATTTACACGGTACGTATTACAACATTGTATCCATAACATCATATTTACACGGTACGTATTACAACATTGTATCCATAACATCATATTTACACGGTACGTATTACAACATTGTATCCATAACATCATATTTACACGGTACGTATTACAACATTGTATCCATAACATCATATTTACACGGTACGTATTACAACATTGTATCCATAACATCATATTTACACGGTACGTATTACAACATTGTATCCATAACATCATATTTACACGGTACGTATTACAACATTGTATCCATAACATCATATTTACACGGTACGTATTACAACATTGTATCCATAACATCATATTTACACGGTACGTATTACAACATTGTATCCATAACATCATATTTACACGGTACGTATTACAACATTGTATCCATAACATCATATTTACACGGTACGTATTACAACATTGTATCCATAACATCATATTTACACGGTACGTATTACAACATTGTATCCATAACATCATATTTACACGGTACGTATTACAACATTGTATCCATAACATCATATTTACACGGTACGTATTACAACATTGTATCCATAACATCATATTTACACGGTACGTATTACAACATTGTATCCATAACATCATATTTACACGGTACGTATTACAACATTGTATCCATAACATCATATTTACACGGTACGTATTACAACATTGTATCCATAACATCATATTTACACGGTACGTATTACAACATTGTATCCATAACATCATATTTACACGGTACGTATTACAACATTGTATCCATAACATCATATTTACACGGTACGTATTACAACATTGTATCCATAACATCATATTTACACGGTACGTATTACAACATTGTATCCATAACATCATATTTACACGGTACGTATTACAACATTGTATCCATAACATCATATTTACACGGTACGTATTACAACATTGTATCCATAACATCATATTTACACGGTACGTATTACAACATTGTATCCATAACATCATATTTACACGGTACGTATTACAACATTGTATCCATAACATCATATTTACACGGTACGTATTACAACATTGTATCCATAACATCATATTTACACGGTACGTATTACAACATTGTATCCATAACATCATATTTACACGGTACGTATTACAACATTGTATCCATAACATCATATTTACACGGTACGTATTACAACATTGTATCCATAACATCATATTTACACGGTACGTATTTCAACATTGTATCCATAACATCATATCTTCAGTGTACGTATTACAACATTATATGTACATTCCAGTCAAACCTGTGGTTTCAGGTGGGGGATCAAGAATTGGCCTGTGGTATTTCACTACAGGATTGTTACATGTCTCCCTGCAGCATTCTCTTTCTTCTCTACCTTATACCTTGGGTTGTTTCCAAACAAAATGACTACTCCTTAATTAACCTCAAAATTGTTCTCCTGTGGACCAGATTTACCTACCCATATTGACAGGGTTGGGTAGTGCAATGAAAGGGCACCAAACTTTCACTACAACAGCCACGATTGTGTATTCAATGGTGGGACGTGAAAGGAAAGGGATCAACTACCCAATCTTGCAGACAAGCAAGAGTGATTAATAAATGATAAGAGCATATTTCATAGCTGACGTAAAATAAATTCAATATACATTACTAGTCTGTTACTTACCCCACGGTCGTGGTTTCATGATGAGGTTCACTGTCTCCTCCCACTCGCTGTTAAGTATAGCCCTGTATAATAATAACACAGATATCGTGACTCCCACTCACTGTAAAGTATAGCCCTGTATAATAATAACACAGATATTGTGACTCCCATTCACTGTTAAGTATAGCCCTGTATAATAATAACACAGATATCGTGACTCCCACTCACTGTTAAGTATAGCCCTGTATAATAATAACACAGATAATCGTGACTCCCATTCACTGTAAAGTATAGGCCTGTGTAATAATAACTGATAATGCGACCCCCACTCGCTATAAAGTTTAGCCCTGTGTAATAATAACACTGATATTGAAAATCAACTAGGTAGCATACATCAGTATGCTCAAATCTAAACATTTAACATGAGATGCAATTATTGATTACAACAAATTAAAAGCTGCCAACAGCATCCTGGGGTCACAATCACAGAAACCATTTACTAGTAGGCCTACTTAACAAACACTTAATCTTTCGAGACTTGAGCAGTGAAGATGAAACAAACACATGCGTTTCAATACATAAGTGATTTAGTTCTAACACGGACATACATATTAGACTTGAGACTGGTTGTCATACCGACTGGTGGACCTTACAGGTAATGCCCCGGTCACACATTCACAGATCCGACGCCAGAATCGCCATGGATACGATCCAGCATCTTTCGTGGCAATCTGTAGTGGTCCGTAGCTGTCCATATTGTATCCTGGGTCAATTGAAGCAGTACTTGTATCTCCGTGACAATTTTTGAACACCAGGGACCAGACAACTGTAGTACATCCTTACTGATACGTAGTAGAACGTACTAATACGTTGGAGTCCGTAATAAACCGTTATTATACGTACCTTTTTGTAGTGCATCCACAGCATTAAGTCGCCAAGGATCGGTAAGGTTAGTTACGATGAACTACGTACTTGTACTAACATGTACTAAAATTAAAATTAAGTTGTGGAATGAGCACATGAGCGCGGGAGTTTGTATATTGGATGCTTACTGTGGCAGGTCCGTGACACTCCGTGCGAGTTAATAATTATCCATGCGGCTGTTCTAATTCATGCTAACCTGTACTAAAATTGTAGCAAACCGTTGTTAATCCGCAGTGCATAGGCCGTGACACGTGTCATTCCGTAGTGTACTAAACCGAACCGTAGCAATCTGTATCACTCCCCGCTGTCAGCTAGCTCCTATCCGTAGTCAAAAGGTGGTGCATGCGTAGCGAACCACAGACATTGACTATTCCGGGGTCATCCGTAAGTTTCCATCTGTAGCAGACCACAGATATAGACTATTCCGGGGTCAGCTGTGAGTTTCCATCCGTAGTGGATCTGGAAAGACGATCCGTGAATGTGTGACCGGGGCATAAGTGGGGTCGATCTATTGTTTGGCAGTCAGCCATGTGTGAAAAAGATACTGTTAGGTCGTGACGTTGTTCACATAACGCATCCAGGTGTGACACCAGATCCCGGAGGAATGAACAATGGACTTTAAACAATCATTTACCTAGGATTTTTTGGTGACAGTATCCACAATAAAGTGATATTTAGCGAAATTAACATCAAAACAAGTGATAATAACAGAACTGAATTACATACTGGAATATAAAGCAGGAAAAAACTGGGTATCAAAAAAACATGATAATAATCGAAAAGTGACATTAAGCATCATGATCATGATATTAAGTGAGATGTATCATTTCATTGTCTATAAACTCTCATAAAATTATCTGCAGCTATATGTACTGTGCCTACCTTCCGACATGGTAAGTGGGAATGGATGTGGTTCCGAATCTCTGCATGCCAAAGTAGTTGATGAAACCAAAGTCACGGAGGGACGCCATTGCTTTGTTGATCTTAGAGTCATCAGGCTCAGTCACATTTCTGTAACAATACACATGGTCAACAGGACTCAGCACCTCTTACATCACATATGGAAATTTTAATGGCGTGATCTTGGTACACATTGGTGTTTTCATCAGGCCTTAGCTTTACAATATTTATACATACAAGTTTTCAATTCTCAAATGGTATCAGGTTTTAGGAGTTGGACAAAGTCAGAAAAAAGTGACAAATCAGCAATATTGCATTGATGCCAAGTTAATATAATATAGACAGTGAAATGATCACAAACTTGTAAAATTCTTACCTAAGGACGATAGAAAACTTGTTTCCACAGATCTGTCCAAGTCGCAGTGGTTTGTCCACATATCTACAATCATAAGCAAATAAAGCCTCCATCATCTGTAAAGCCATAGATATGCCGATACATATTTTGTACAAAAATTACCTCGTAATTATGTCTAATCATAATTGTCTACATTTACAGCTCTGAAAGTCCACATATACTGCTAAAATAAGATTCTTCTGACTATCGGATGTTTCTTTCAAGAGATACATGACAAATTTTTTCAAACATTTATTTCCTTGCAAAATTTTCAAAAACATTTCAGAAAAAACCCGTAAGACTTGTGTTTTTCATGACATATTCAACTAGCAAACAACTAAGCTATCAAGAATTTGAGAGAGGAAATGTTGATTTAAAGACTCGGTCTATAAATAAGTTTAGAAAACGGCTCTTGAATAACTGATTCCCTGGATATAAGTGAGTACATTATGTATTGTTACAGTGCGTGAACAATACACTAATCGTTACCTGAAGTCTCCTAATTTCATATTCCATAGGGTTGGACTGACAGCTTCTAGTTTTTCTTTCCATACTCTGAAGGGAAAATAATTACCTATCATATAAATATAATGTATTTACTTTAAACACACATTCTGATTACTGCACTGTAAGCGATCATATTTACCAGGGTATGCTGGTTATTATTTGTCCATGATTTTCAGATTTCAAAGCAGGTATTCATTATATTAGGTATTGACAGTCACATTATACATGGATATGTAAATAAATCATGACATCATGTGGTCAAATACATCTGAAGTAGCAACAGTCAGAGTATTCAGTTTCAACCCTACATGTTCTTATAATTATCCATCTACAATTTAAACAGTTCACCTGGTTGAATATGTAATTCTTGTAATTGTGTAAAACAGTCATACGTATATTGACTTTGGAAAACTGTGTAGGGAGATTTGTGTTTTGAAGCATAGGGAGATTGAATTTTAAGTAGGGAGGGATGGATATATACAGGCCTTTTTTATGGCCGATTATGGGCCAGTTGCCCTCTCCAATTTCAGCATTATTTCCCCCTATTTCAGCTTTATTTTCCCCCGTTTCAGTTAAATATTCCCCCACTTGTAACTGAAATACAAATCTACTACAAGATTATCTGTCTTGATTCCATTATTCCGATTGCCCGTCAGTTCGACAACTGAGTGATTCTTTGTGTTCATATTGTAATTGCCAATATATACGGTATACAATATCATAACAGGCACACAAACACTTTTTTCTAATGCATATTCGGTGGTGTATTCAAAGCCACCCTCCCCGCCAGCGTGTCATTCACCTACAGATCAGAGCATATTTTTCAAAAAAAAAAGGAACTAACTCTCTATCCCTGCATTGATTCCTGGGAAAGTAATGGACATTTATCATGAGACTTACTTGTAGGCAGTTACTTCCTGTGTTGTTTTGGCTCGTCTGTCCTTTGTTCCACCATACTGGAATATTCCCTTATTGACACTGCAATCACAGACAGAAAAAGATGGCACACAAAGAAGATTACATTATACAAAATTAATTCCATACCTGTATTTGCGAATTCTTATCGCTCGGTCTAGTAAACCTGAATCTCCTACTCATGTCTATTCATGGCCATACCTTACACTTGACTTCTGTCAACTTTAAACAAACAGCTGGCACATCATATATAACACAAACTAGTTATTGACACTTTCACATACAAAACATAAGTATTAAATCTGGGTTGTGATACTTGTTTTAAGGCTGAACTTTGCCTCAAGTGATAAATTTGTTTTGGAGAGTTTTACGGACTAAACAATAGCATTATGACTTTGGTCAGGATTCAGATCAGTCTCCAGTGATAAATACAACCAATACAAAATAGGTTAGAAAATTATGTTCCGTTCGTAAATCACCCAGACAGCCTAGTTGTCCAGTCTAACAGAATTTACTGATGCCAGGCCTCCAATGTATTATCAAAAAGATATAGGCTTTGACCACACTTACTGTAACATATGTGCAAGCTTAAAGATGGCATCCATGGTGTCCTTGTTCTCCTTGTAGAGGGTGAAGCGACAGTAGTCACCCTGCTCACTAGACCAGCTTCGTCTTTGATGATAACTCCCCTGGCGAAAGCCCCCTTTAGCTTTATCAACAACAGAAAACAACAAACACTGTTTAACCGGAGCGATACACTTCCTGTGTTAGGTGTGGTTAGTGTATGTCACACTCTGGAAAGAGAGCAGTACCTCTGTACCAATACTCCAGCAGTTCAACAGGCAGACTTTCTAAGATCACTTAGTAGAGTTTATAGTTCTAACATCCCTGATAGTATGTGAACAGTTTTTAGTCTGACAAAACAGGTTTTCTTGGAGTACTCCGGTTTCCTCCTACATCAAGACCCCCAACATGCTTTAACTCATTCACCCCAGACATTTCATAATGAACTACTCCAAGCTTTGAACTGGAAGAATTCAAATGTGTCTTCAAGGGCGAATTTATAGTTAATCCAAGCCAAAATTAGTGGATAAACTTGTTTCAAACTTATTGTAAAATAAATAACTTTTGTATTAGAAATATACATGTCAGTGTCATTGTATAAATTATTTTAATACATGCATAAACAAATCCAATCCAATTTCAAGTTGGTGACAAAAATGACCCAATATAAACTAATGTTGATTTTGATATCTGTAATAGGGCAGCACAGCACTGTAACCAAATCAAATTAATAGTATCTACTATACTATGACAAGTTTCGTATTAAACGAGAACTCATAATTAGCTGTTGGTTTTTATTATGATACACTCATCATACCTTCATCATTAGTCAAAGTTAACCCTACTTTTGTAAAAAGTTTTTTTTTCTTTTCTTAAACTGTTCATTGCTGTAGATTTTAAGCATTCAGCAAATTAAGGCCGTCAAGGATTTAGAACTTCAGCTGAATTTGAACCTAACTGGTATCTGTGTACTTATAATATTTGAACCAAGCATACAATGCACTACAAGCTGATCAGCATCAGCATATTCACATATTTACATCACAACCAGATGGATGATATACAGAGATCAACTCCCATCACTCGTGAAATAACCTTAACATAAATATCAAACTATCATCAGTCCCCAACATCAGCAATACACTACCTAATTTCCCTAACTATAATTGTTTTGTTTGTTTCTGGGATTAATGTCCTCGCAACAACTTAGGACATATATATGCCAAGTTATAAGACACAGCCGAAATGATGGATTCGGTAGGAAAAACCCAGAGGTCCTTACTTAGGTTACAATGGGCTGACACATGAACATGTACTTGGAGAGGAATGATTTATTATACCTTTCTTGGGAGGAGGTAGTTTCTTGACCTGGATGACTTTCTGTCCATCCACCTCAACTGTGGTACTCTCCATGTTCGAGAAGCAGGTCCTGATGGCCCTGTGGATGTGACACCTCTTCTCCTTGTCATCTCCTGCCTGATGGTCAACATTTATACAATGATCTGGTGATGTAGGATTAAGACAATCATGCAGGTTCACTTGATAAGTGTGTGTGTGTGATATTCCAACCTCGGGTTCATAATTTGAAGTCAGGCTTACCATGACAATGACTTCAAAATACAAAATCCAAGCAGGACTATTTTATTTTTTATTTTCACTCTATATAATTATCAAAATATTTGGCATGACTTAATTATATGATCAAATCTATATTTCATAAAACATAATTTTCAGCTAATTAATGTAGAATGGTGGCAGCTAAATCATTGCTTCAAAATATTTCTCATCCACATTTGTTTTAAACTAAAAAATAAGAATATTGTTGCTCTTTTCCTGAATCAAAACAATACAGTAGACAGAAATGTCTTTCCTTACAAATAGAGTGATTTATAGTACACCTAGTGATCAATGAAAATTCTGTATCTTACAAAACTGCTATTTACAGTACTTTATATCACAATTTTTCAGTACATAATTATGTGACTGGTCCATAAAAATTGTTGTTTGCAAACTGAAATGGCCCAAAGAACAAATTATTGTAAAGGGCTGGTGTTTAAAACAAATCCTGTATCGGACTAATTCTACCTGGTGCCTGTACTTAGTACAGTATGAGTACCTGAAGGGTGACTATCATAGACTTGTCTGTAGACTGCAGGAGTTTGTTGAGTTCATCCACTTCAGCATCTGGCAGCTGACTGCACTTGACAGGCGTTGGTACCGCAGGCTTGGATTCTTCTTCTGGCTCCTGCAAGACAAAGCTTCAAAATAGCATTGGCATACAGAAAACTGATAGTACCTACATATATACAGAAGGCATAGCAAATAGCTGCTCATAGCAGGGTCAGAGCCTAGAACATTATACCTAGCAGAAACATCTCATCAATTTTACCTTTTAGAAATATCTTACCGTTTTTATCTAAATGAATCATTAACATTTCACCTGAAGAACTGATTTCTTAAGTTTCCACCTGGGCTTCATTATATATTTAAATTAGAGCATTATAAATTTAAATAGAGCATTATAAATTTCTGTATTTATATAGCTAAAGGTCATGCCTGGTAAAAGTCCACATACACATATTGCAGTTCCTAACAAATGCTATTCCATTGTCCTATAATAAGCCCACTCCTCTACTTCAGAGATTATGTGTTGTCCTCTGGGCTTGTTACAGTATAAATATGGTATATACCTTGGTCTTTGCAAAACTGACCTCTAAAATTGTTACCTATGACTCTGTTCTACAACTTTTGTAATACATGTACTATGATCTGTGCAAGAATCAGCTCTCTGAAGTCAGCCTTGAACTCTGACCTCTGTTCAACATTTACTTTGACCTCTATATGTAGTTCACACTTTCAAACTTGATCTTTGTGACCTTTACATTAACTCAAGTATATGGATCTTTGACCCTTAAGACTATCAAACTTGACCTCTTATTTTTATCCTGTAATAGTTCTTTGTGAGCACTGAGCATGTCTTGACCTTCACTTTGTTGACCTTGACCTCTGTACTTGATACCAGTTGGTGCATATATTATAGTATTGATAACTTCTGATATTGTCAACTTTGGTCACCTTGATTTCTGTTGATGTGAGATTCTCAGTTTTGATAATTTCCACATCTGGTACAGTTTTGGCTGGGGTAGAAGTTAAATGGACCACTTCTCCTTTTTCATTTACTTCATTAACAATGAAATCTGAGAATCTGAAAGAGGAAAAAAAAATCATTATTAAAAAATAAACACATTTTGATATAAGCATGTTTATCATGCAAAAGTACTAGAATTAAACTGGTTTGATATTAAAACTGGAAGACATTCAGGAAGAACATGTATAAGAAATTTTAATAGCAGCTTGCTAGCTATACTGAGGCTTTAATTTTCAGTAGTAATACCTTTGTTTGATAATACCCTGGAAACCTGGTAAATCGCTGATAAAGGCAAGTATTCCAACATCAGTCTCTTTAAAATGTTCTACTTCTTCAATTTCTTCTTTCACATTTTCAATCTCTTCTGTTTTGATAGCATCTTTGACAGGCACCCCAACTGGTACAGCAGCATTTCCATTGCCCTTCACTGCTAACTTCATCTTCTTCACAGCTGGCTCCTGTTCTGCCATTATGATTTTGGTTGATGCAAAATCTGAAATTATTTCATTGAGGAAAACATGAATCTCAATTAATTTCTTATCACAAAATTTGTTTTTTTTTTCAAACTGACACTTCCTGACATTTTTTTTTTAACTTCAAGCCTTCATCAAATATCTTTAGAGATGTTGACAGGATGATGTCTTTGACATTCGAGGCTCCTCAGACCCCTTTTTCCCTTAAATAATCAATTACCATTCAACATACCAGGTATATGAAAGGCTGGATTTTTTACAAGTGTAGCCTCATGGATCTTTGGTGATATGTCTTTAACCAGATCTTTTGCTTGATAATGTAATTGTTAGCCTGGAGAAAACCTACAACACAAAACAATAACATAGCAAACTCATTATGTCACTCTTCTGTACATAAATCTATATATTAAAATGGAGATCTGAGAGTACAGTAAATAACAACAATGTATAAGATGTAGAACTTATCGAGTCCTCATATGTAAACCGTAATTATGTGTACCAGGAACGGCTGATTCAATAAGATGAATTATTGAGAGAGCTTTGCAGCTTGCATTGATACTATATATGGTAAATATATGATGACCTGATTACCAGGCAAGGTGCAGGGTTTTTGCCAGTTATTTTGGGAAAGGGCCCCTGAGCAGGAATTGGGAAAATATCATCGGCATTTGGCAAAAACTGGGAAACATCATCAGTGTTCCCAAATTGTAAAATTTGTGAAAATATCATAAGTTTGGAAAAAAATAAAACCTGCAATGTGATTAGCAAAACGTTTTCCTTTACCTGTTTCTTACAGTAAAATGTATAGCAATAAATATAAACATCAATTTTCAGTGTTTTTGTTTATTCTATTTCAAGTTTTCGTTATTTATCTATTTTGAATGCTCCTTCATTATTGGTAATGCTTTGCACATGTAATGACTGGATTTTTTTTATTAACATTCTTTTTAATCCAGTTTGGAAAATAAAGACTGAAATTGGGAAAATACAGGGTCATTATTCAACTGGGAATCATCATCATGGTCCCTGTACCAGACACCTGGCAAAAACTCTGAAGTGATAAACATAATTCAGTGCTGCGGCACAGGGCTGTTTTTTTTTATATAGTGGACAGCTGGTGGCGGGGAATTACAGTAAACTATCAGTGCATTGTGGTCACCTGTCAATTGGTCCACGGTTTGATATCCATCCCAATACATTATAAACGTATGAGTATAGATTACAGACACACCCATAGTTATGGAATAAAACATAGATAGACCAACAACACAGTAGATGCCATCACAACACTGCACACCTATTAACATCCACCTGCAAAGCGTTCTGCTACATTTCTCCCTCCTTTAACAAACTCTTCAAACCTGTAGACAAATAAGACCCTCTAAAACCACCCTCTGTGGGTGTATTTCGTTGGAAATGTAACGGCCAGAGCAGTTACCAGGTTAAACATCTGGCTACAATTTCTGGGGGGAGGTTGCCCTAATCCAAATCTGGCCCCATTTCCCCCCACACATAGTCTTATTAGTTACTACATGTATAACTTACTATCTTCTCTTTAAAAACATGATGGGACAGAGAAAAGGTGTGTTTTAGATAATTCTGAGTTATTTCGGATTACTCGGCTACTGTACTCATATTACATGAGAGTCAAATCGTCAGTCAAGTCCAACAGGTTTGGATGTATGTCCAAATGTATAGGTACACCACATGCACTAGCCTTGTCTGTCAATACACTTGTACACGTAAGCGATTAAAATATATGTGATAGCAAAAACTCTCTTGCATTATAGATTCCAGGTATCCCTTTAAATTTTGTTTTCATCTCATCTGTCCATTATCACATAACTAATCTGCAACGTATGCTCAGCGCTTCACATGGCCCTGCTTTAAACGTAAGACGTTCCCTCAAATGGAAGCAATATGAGAGTGAAAAGAAAATTATATCTTGATCGCATATAGGTGAATATCATCTATCTTATTAACGTTAAATGTGTACCTGTTCTTCACAGTATTCACGAAACACACATGGCTGTGTTGTTTGCGGAAGTGACGTTTTTCAGCACTATAATGGGCTGCATAATACAGTAAGGACTAATTCAGTGATCTCGTCTTGTCAGATTATTTCGTTACACAAAAACAAAATTAGCAAAAGTATCATAATTTAGATGAATAAATTCAGTATTCATATAATTTTCCTGAATATCAATGTTACATAAATCTGGTTGTATTCTACATCACTCTAACAATATATGTCAGGATGGCCGAGCGGTCTAAGGCGCCAGACTCAAGTGCTAATAGTACTTCCCTTCTATAGGGTTCGGGTGTTCTGGTCCACGTATGTGGGCGTGGGTTCGAATCCCACTTCTGACACACTAATTTTTGTGTTTTTTTTCGTTCCATGTACTGTTGAAATTTTGTTTCGATTTTAAAACTATGTATAAACTCGTCAAATAAAAAATTATACTCAAATTATCTGATTTTTTAATAAGTTCATTCAATGTTAACACATTTGTCTCAAACCTGTTTGCAGCAATGGCGGAACGGAATATTGAAGTATAACATTTTTATAACGACTTAACAGAATCTTGTCTAATAAGCCTCATATATTTTGACTTGTGAAAAGGTATGGGGTCACCTGCCCGACCACGTGGGTTTTCTCCGGGTACCCATACTTTAAGACCCCCGTGAGGGATTAATTATGTCGACATCGTTAAATCATCTTTAACACACTACACATAATACAAATATCTTATCAAATGTGGTTTACTGAAATGTACATTTACAGGAAAAATTGGCTTAAAGATTATACACTGCTATTACGACGTTTTAAACTTAAAAACAGATTTTTTCTTAATTTATTCAATTCCTTAATGTTTTTTAAGTATTAAATACACAGCTGAATCAATTTGAAAACACTTGGCCGTTTGTAATAATAAGGCTTAATACACTCGCACCTTAAGTCGTTATAAAAATGTTACACTTCAATATAAAATGAAATTCATCTTCAATGTCATTTGAGTTACATAAGTTACAAAATCTTTGATCTCTATGTTTCTATAATCTTTACTCTTCAATTTCCCTTTTTAAATTATGTGAGCTTAGTCTGAAACGAGTCTTTTAATATGAGTTAATTCGGTTTCTAAATATGATTACAGAGAATAAATATTTATCACATGTCGATAAAGGAAACCTTTCGGAGTTGTTCGGAATTTATCGAAAAGTCTTTGCTCAATGATTGTATAGGTGTTTCTATCACTGCTAACATTCTCCCAAAGGAAAGTTAATCCTAATTTGTTGAGTTCAGTGCAGATATCTAAAATCCAATAATCATTTGACAATTTTTTTTCTCGTAATACGTTTTTTAAATACAATTGTTCGAAGATTTTATTTTTAACCAATATTTAATCATTTCAGTTTTCTACATACAGACAATGGTAATCTTCCTAACTCACAATAAACTAAATTATTACACGTACTCTTCTTGACTCCGAGTAGCCTTTTACAAAAATGTATGTGTATCTTTTCAACACCCAGAGCTTTACGAAAGCCCAATACTTCTGCACTGTAACTTAAGACGCTTATAATATAAGTGCCGGATACAGAACATTCTTTCTCTCTCTTTCACTCTTTTTTCTCCGACTCTACCTGTGTAACTATCCTTTACTTCGTTTCTATATCCGTCTTTTCTTCCTCATTATTTTCTATTTCCATATAGAAACATAATTTATATATATTGCGTAAATTACCTTACCAAGTTATTGTTTATATTCATGTATTTGAAGAAAACGACTGCGATAAGTTGTGAAAACTTATGTCCAATTCTTTTGTAAATATTTATTTGCAATAAAATATGTTTAAATCAAATCAATAAATCAGAACATTCTGTTTTGAGATTAAAATAATGAATTTTGAACTTATTACAAAGCGCATAATATGTCTTATTACCATGACCTGCAACATGCTTTTGAGTAACACTAAATTTACCGTTGTAATTAAAGAGCATGTCGAGATAACTTAACTGGTCGATCGAGACTCGGAGCTCTTTTGTGTCATAAAACCATTTCTCGTTGTTTCTAATCCCGCCACCATTCCTGCTAACTACTATTTTTGTCTTATCATTGTTCAAATTGAGTTTGTGCTTGTTATTACGGAAAGAAAAACTGGGGTTATTGACTTACTTTTTGAGATATTTGTCCTGTAATAAAAATCATCTAGAAAATTAGCCGACATGTTTGTTGCCAATATTTGTATTGTTATCCATTCTTGAAATTGGCCTAAACGATACAATTTGTACGACACAATCAAAATTAAATGTGTCCCACTCTGTGGTTTTATGGGAATTACGTTAAAAGAAACTTTTATCTTGAGCTGCTTATTGGTTAATCAATAAAATTAAAACATGTAATTGTATTGATATTATTCCACTGTATGCAAAATTACAAAGAAAAAACACAAAAATGAAAAAAAATGAAAAACGACGTCAGGAAAAAAACGTAAGAAAAAACGTAACGATTAAGACTTATGACACGTACGAAGAATAAAATGAATTCTATCAAAAGTATATTAAACCAGCATTAGTCAGTTTATGATAAGAAGTTAACTGACAACATTTAAATATTTTTAATCGTNTGTTGTGACGGTGTGTGAATAACACACACCGAATTCACGACAGTTTCATGCACGTACGTCAGTATATTGACATTTTCTGTTAAATAAAAATCACTTTTTCGATAAAATATCCAAAACATTGATTTGAACAATATTTTTTTCCATGTTAAAAGATATAGTAGGTCAGGGATGTGTAGTGCACTACTCATCCCTGAGTAGGTACATTGTCACAAAAACTGTTTCCAAACTATGAATTACTTTCATTTTAATAAACATCATAAAAGAGGTCAGATCATGACAGACGAAAAAAGTATCGTTATATTTTTTTATATTTTTTTAATCGATACTAATTTCACTGCAAAATTAAGGTAAAAGAGCCGCAATGATGTTGATCACTGCGGTATTTTCTCTCTCGCACGTTAGGCTAAATTTCATACCTCCCGGCTAAAGACTAATATCGACCAATCGATGATGAGTATTTTCTTCAGTCCAGTACTGTATTTTCATATCACGTGACACACAGCAACCATGCAAAATGGAGGCCAGGGGCTGGGGCGAACTGCCCACTGCTCACATCTCCTGTCTCTTTCCAGAAGTATTGACAATTATTTTCAGCTATCTTGATGTGAAGGACAAGGGAAGAGTAGCACAGGTTTGCACCGCATGGCGAGATGCAGCCTACAGTCGCAGGGTTTGGCGAGGAATCGATGCTAAACTGCACCTTCGTCGAGCGAATCCCTCTTTGTTTCCAAGTCTGGTGAAACGTGGTATAAAACGAGTACAGATTTTAAGTTTGCGACGTAGTTTATTACGTGATGTGATTTGTGGGATTCCAAACATTGAAACCTTGAATCTAAGTGGGTGTTTTACCTTAACAGATATTGGTCTTGGGCACGCGTTTTCACAAGATTTGCCCGGCGTTACAGAGCTAAATCTAAGTCTGTGTAAACAAGTGACCGACAGTAGCCTGGGGCGAATCGCCCAGAGTTTGAAAAACTTGGAACTGTTAGAGCTAGGTGGTTGTTGTAACATCACAAACACTGGCCTCCTCCTGATAGCATGGGGTCTGAGGAAGCTAAAATCCTTAAACCTGAGGAGCTGTCGACATGTTTCCGATGTTGGAATTGGGCATCTTGCAGGATTGAGTCCCCATGCAGCATCTGGGACACTAGAACTCGAACATCTGGGATTACAAGACTGTCAAAAACTCACTGACCAAGCCTTAAGGCATGTCAGTTCTGGCCTGTTGAATCTCAAGACTATTAACCTCAGTTTCTGTGCAAGTGTCACAGATTCTGGGTTGAAATTTCTTGCCAAAATGCCTAGTTTGAAGGAACTCAACCTGCGAAGCTGTGATAATGTGAGTGACACTGGTCTGGGGTATCTGTCGGAAGGTGCAGCAAGAATTGTAGCATTAGACGTCAGTTTCTGTGACAAGATCGGTGATCAAGGGTTGGTGTTTCTTGCTCAAGGATTTTACAGCCTGCGAAGATTGTGTCTTAGTGCCTGTAACATAAGTGACGATGGTGTGGACCGTCTTGTGAATTCTCTTCATGATTTAACGACTTTGAATATTGGCCAGTGTGTAAGGATCACAGACAGAAGTTTAGGCTTGGTGGCTGATCATCTAAAAAATCTTGAATCTATAGACTTATATGGGTGCACAAGAATTACAACAGTAGGCCTTGAACGGATCATGCAGCTTCGCACGCTCTCAACTCTAAATTTAGGCCTTTGGCACAAAAAATGAAGATAATTGAATTATATATCACAGATGACAACTCCATTGGTGCATTATAAAGAGCTAACTTGAGAATATATATATTTTTATTTCAATCATTTACATATTTTTGTCTTTAGCCAAGATCATGATAAGTGGTTAAAGTTTAAATGATGTAATTTAACATATTTTAATGAAACTTCATCATTTCAGAGATGACGTTATGTATACATAAAGATTAAGTTACAAGGTGACATGAAGTATTTGAACTGTATGGTGGCTTCCTGATAGATCCATTTCACAAAATGACATCATGGTTGGGCAAAGTGAAAAAAGTGTGAAGTTATTTAATTTTATTAAGTTTTTTTGAAATGCGTAATGGCATAATGTGAAACTTTGTAAGAATGCAACTGATTTGAGTTCTGCTGACATGAGTGTAAATGAATTTTCGTTGAAACAATAAATATAAAATTATTTTTCTGTATACGTTTATAGGTAAATATAAGTGTACAATGGACAGGTACATTTTTATCATATTATTTAATTACTGTTGCAATGAATGCCAAACATTGCCAAACGTTTTACTGGTCCCCAGCACAGACATTTTTGATAACATGGTATTATAGGCTTTTATAGCTTATAATTATAAAAGTACATTTTTACCAAAGATATGTTTTGTTTCATACCAGTAGGTATATATATAATACTGGTATGCCGAAATGGTTGTCAGAAGTGTCGTGCATTTATTTCATTTCTTATTTAGAGCACTTTTGTGAAATTTAACTTGTGTCTTACGGAATTATTTCTCCCTTAACATGTATCAGTGCTTTCAAAATTCTCTCAAAATGACAGGAACAGTGTACAATTTTTGACAAGAGCTTTAATATTGATGTGAAATTAACAAGAAAGCGTATATCAATATATGGTCACATTTCTATTCAGACTGATAGGAATGATATGTTTTGTAAAATCATTTTAAAAAATGACTGATATAGCACTAAATAAGCTACATACACATGTAAACTGTATGTATATTATCCCTGGTGCTGATCAAGAGTTTACATTTATATATACATCTGTGCCTGTCACTGTCTGGACTCACTGGTGTATTATAACAGTTGCAGAATTCCTTAAAGGAGGGACATGGAAATTTGTATCATTGATAGTCTATTTCAATATAGGACTCAATGTATAGATATATATATCAAGGTAGTAAGTCAAGATGGCTTCGATTGTTCATTTGGATTTTTTCTTGTTTTTTAAACCAAAATTTATAGTGGCTATAAATAACATTGATCGACACTGTACAGTATCTGAGGCAATCCCAGAGTCTCCTCTTAAAAGACTTGCCTTAGCCAAGTTGCAGGAATAATCTTTGAGGGGGCAATGGGGCCTTTGACTCCCCAAAACTGAAATTGATCCCTCCATGTTCCAATTTTCTTTTAATTTGACATTGAATAGCCCATCTTTATTCTAATATTTGACTAAAAATTGCTAAAATTGGCCCACTGCTCTCAAATCAAGGATTTTCCCTGAAGTTGTGTAGTCATGTATCAATGAAGTCCACCATACTCATGCAGAGCTGCATGCCTACTCCTACGATTAAGGCACTATTATAATAAATTACCGTAGTATGATTTAGAGCACTGAATTATGCCTGTACAGTTTCCAAGTTTAATTACAATTTTTAATAATTCGGAAGAATTCCTGTTTGTTTGTTAGATTGCCATTATCTGGTGATGACGTCCATTTTCATTATCGTAAATCAGAATAACAGAAATTGCTTTACCAGACATTTAAACAGCATTCGAAAAAGTGTTGATTACGATTACCAGAAAAAAATATCTTGACAAAACACTTTACCAGGTTCATCTTTTGAGTAGTGATAATGAAAAGTTGCTGAAAATCATGAAGCAGGATCTTAAGTTATCATAAAAACATATTTTAATTAATTCAGTTATTTAATTTCAGATTCCATTATGCTCACTTGTCCAGCAACCAGAAATATAAAATTATATGATTTATGTAATATATCTCTGTAACATCATGATTAGAATAAGTGCTTTCTAACTTTTGTTCTCATCTTGTGAAATGGGTCTTTCAGTGGTATTCATGTTCTAAAGTAAAATAATAACATGATCACTGAAAGTGTTTCTGTACAATATGTCATTGTGTTTATATATTATAACATACAAAATGTACATGTTATGGAAATTATTCAAATGCATACAAATAACTACAAATCAATAAAATAAATGTACTACTTGTGGAATTCAACTCAAATGTCGTGACACCATTATCATAAACTTTGGCATGTCAATGGTACTTGCATGCTACGTACTAATGATTGTTTCTGAAACATATTTTATGAACTGAAGTTACTGAACTGTCAAATCTGCTTTAATTATACGACTACATGAAGATCAATCTATTGATGTTGCCTAAATTAATCACGGCTGTATCATTTGAACTAAACTAAGATAAAATGTACATTCAGATTGTATATGAAAAAAACCTGACTAGTGAAGTTATTTCCCTTGTTAATGCTGTGTGACCTTCCAAGGGAAGTAACTCTACTGATCTTGTTCAATGCACAGTTGCATGTTCTCTTACACTGAGAAACCATGAGTGACTTGTACAAATATACAATATATGTTCACTACATGTACAGTACATGTAGTTTTTACTTCAACTTGTGAATATGAGGTTGATAAATTATGTACGATGAGTATTTTATAGAATATAGACATTTTGCCAGTATTTTGAACTTAAAGATTTTTTTTATTTGACTCATGAAATATCTTTTTTATATACAAGATAGTGATTTATCTACATCAAAAGTAAATTACTTATGATAATTATGGTTGTAATAATTAATTTACAGACAATTATACCATGTTAACATAATCAGCACCCTACATTTCCTTGGTTAGATTGTTAACTCATTCACCCCCGAACACATTTGAACTCTTCCAATTCAAAGACTGGAATAGATCATTATGATATTTCAGGGATGACTGAGTTCAACTTTTAGCCAGAATGTGGAACACTGAATACATCAACTAAAGGACCCATTACCAGGCTTCACCCTTAATTCAAATTATAAATTGCAGTCAATTGCCTCATGAACATGTTCTATGTGATAATCATAAACAAATCTTATCAAGGTAACATCTTTATACCATTGTTAAATATTGGAACTTGTACATGTGGAAAACCTATAATATACAATGTCCTATATTGGTCTGAGCATGTAGAAGTCCATAGGGTGCTAATGATGTTGGCCAATGGTATACAATTTTGTGTATCTCATGAATATCGGTTGATGTTTCTATATTTGCAAAAGTGACATTAATACCATTCTCCACATTCTACATACATGTATTTTGTATAAAAAAACAAACAGATTTATATAAAAACTGCCAAAATTTATCTTTTTATGTTTTCTTTACGTTACTGTATGTCTTTTGATAAGGGTTTAGATGGCCATTGCAAAAAATAGGCTTAGTATGTAGTCACCCAGCCTGTTAGCATTGATGTACAATATATATATATTGCTAGGTTAAAGTTTTGGAGCAAGTGAAACTCATTATTAATACATAGATGTTGATATTTGGCAAAGAGGTTCCCGAAGGGGTTCAACATTGATTAACATTGATGCAGTTTATTTACTCAGAACAGGAAAAATGTGTAAAAAAATAATCAGTTTTTAACCTGCAATTGACCTCATTTTGTGCTGGTGGATGATGAAACCATATAGGAGTTTGATATCAGGATTGGTACAAAAATGCTATTTTGCATAAGAAACAAATTCTTCTGAATAACCAAAAAGTCTTCTGTGGTGATTTTTTAGCAAAGTTTGATCAAATGAATGACCTTGAATCATCTTCAAGTTCAACAAGTCAAGGTTGAATATGTTGAAAATTGTAACAACTTCTTTTTGACCAAAAGCCTCAGGAACTGATATCTAACCAGTAGCATGATGGGACGAAAAGCTACCAGGTTTGTTTGAACGATTGACCTTGATCCACTTTGAAGGTCACTGGGGTCAAATGTAAGAAAAATCTCAAGAATAATTTCTTCTTAATAACCAAAAGGCCCATAATGACAATTATAAACCAGTAGCATGCTATAGTGAAGGGAACCAAGTTTGTTCAAATGCAATCTAATTAAAATTATATCTTCACATCGCTCCCTTTTACTGATATGTCGCGTTGAAGATCTAACAACATCCCGTAGAGGGTCATGTTCAGGCGACCTTTGGATTAACCAATCAGATGAGAGCTTACGCATTTCTGTAAGTGATGATGTAATGGTTTCAGAACACACTTGCTATGATAAAAGACCGAGAGGTGTCAAATGAGCATCGAAAATGGCGGCGCCCATAACACCACGCCGTGTCTATCTACAAGACCACGTTTGTACAATTTGTGGATTTTGCTTTGAAATAAGAGAGACTTCCTCTTCTGTTGATGTTGTCGTTAAAAAGTTTAACAACCTGAAACTAAAATTAACCAATGACAGGCTTCGCAATATTCAAACTATCACTGGACCAGACGAAAAGGTGGAGTTTGGGCTACAGGTGTCTGCATTAAATGCTACAGGTCCTGCTTTCTGATTGGTTGAAAGAAAGAGTTATGTCGCGTTTTGATTGGCTTGTTATAAATACGCTAATGTATTCATGTTGACCTCTGACGTGACCCTCTATGAGATGTTGTTAGATCTTCAACGCGACATATCAGTAAACGGGAGCGATGTGAAGATATAATTTTAATTAGATTGGTTCAAATGTCACAGAGGTCATGATCAATTGTGATAATATCTTTGAACAGGTTCTTTTGAATGACCAATAGTCATAGGTCATGATATTGAGTTGGAAGCTTAATTTAGATCATTTAAATAATTGACTTTGACTCACTTTTAAGGTTACAAGTGTGAGATTAATACCAGGTGATTGATGCAGGCCAATTAGACCTCTTGTGATATAATGCTTTTCTGATATGATCAAAGCTCTTCCAGAGTACACTCTAGATTTCATATCGTATCAATGAACAGTGTGCCCCTTCCCCCGGAGGTAGAAGGGAGGAGCCTGATAGGGGAAATTATTTTAATCTATAAAAAACTACTGTGTATTTAAGTTCGGATGTAGGAATTTGAACCAAATGTGACTCCATGTTGTAAGGGATGTGTCTCACTGGGATAAGAGAATTAGTCTTTAAAACACTAATCCTTCATTACCATTACAAATGTTCTAACCAAATTTGTTCTGAAACATCAATGGGTCGTGGAAACTAGACGTATAGCATGACAATGAGACCATTTGGCCCTAGTTAGGAGGTTCAAAATGGGTAAATAGAGGTAAATCTTTAAAAGATCGCTCCTTAAGTAGGGATGAGAGATTTTCACCAATTCTGGCTTGAAACATTATATTTATACGGAGGGTGACAATGGTGTCTGATGCCAAGAGGGGAAATTAACCTTGCCAAATATTAGTGCGATACAGGCCAGTTAGAAAGCCGAGAAGGTTTATATGATATTAACTTAATTCAGCTTCTTGTGTAGTTACACATTTTCTCTACACACTTGGAATCATCTTCGAAATCTTGAAGGGTTCCGCTTTGACACAGTTTTTCTCTTCACTATTGGAATATGTAATGACAAATCGAAGACACGACGTCAGCTATTCGTTTGGTTTCATGTATAACATGAAACTCATCGATCGAGCCTCCATCGATAGACTGATGTCTATTTTTGACGATTACAGATGGGCGACGCACTATTTCCAAACCGGTCAATCTTACCATGTTTACCCTTTAATGCAAGATGTCGCATACAGAAACTTCACTTTTCTCAAAAGGCGTCTTCGAAACATATTTTCTGCACCCTTGAAATATCATGAAAAAATTGAAGGCTCTCTACGATACCCTGCTGATGTTTTCAGAGATTAAAGAAACCGCGCGAAACGTTAAGATATTTAAAGGCTCTTCTGTAAACTCCGAATGAACCCTGCTAGACTTCGGTTCTGTCCTGACGTATCCCGAAGGTGTAGAAAAATATATATATAACGAGAGCAGGGCCCTTGGATTTCGAATATGATCATCCCAAGGTCACCGTAAATATTTTGTAAATGACTGGACTAGGTGTGCCTCAAAGGGGGGAATAGGGTTTAATCTTAAGAGACCACTCCGGCCTTAATTACGGTGGTCCAATTTGGCACCCGACTTTTCCTGGGTCGTAGAAGTGCATTACAAGTTTGATTTGACACCTTATTGAGCAATTTCAAAAATGGGAATAACGGACTATACCTTATATGAAACTAGAAACTGACAAGTAAAGAGATTTTGACCCGAAATCTGACATGAATTTTAATATGTAAAATCCATGTGCATAGATATTTCAATATGGCGGGTAACATACGGGCGGGCAACCTGCCATAAAGGGGAAATATTGAGCGTGTCAATATACGTCATAATACCAAGTATTAGAACCAAATTTACTTTCGGTTTCATTACTTGTGAATTTGATATTAACGACTGTTTGAACGTATTTTTGGTTGTTTCCCATTCCAGAGGAACATCGATTTAAACAAGGGGTAAGTCCAATATGACTTGTTTGTTAAGTTAATTGATAAATGACACACATGCTAATATCTTGTGTTCTCCAAACACATATAGACATTATAATACATATACATATATAATGAAATGCTAGTATAGGCATATATCAAAACTAACATGGTAATGGTAGTGTTGACATGCACAGGGACCTGATAATTTGTACAGCTGTATTTAGACCTAAACTAATATATATAATCATTGGGTTGGCATTTTTACTGAAAGTCGATCTATATCCCTAAAAAATGTAAAATTCCGCTGAACACCTTAGTTTATTAATTATAGGTACAAATAAATATAGCTGTTACAAGATCTGAGGTACTTGTGTTGAAATTTACAGCAGAGTGAGATTTCAACTTTTAAACCTCCCCTGATGTGTTTAGAATGGATGTTTTAGGAGTTAAAAATAACACCAAGAAAACACGTCATCATGAATGATGTTCGATGCATTTATATATATATATCTATTGGGTGCGTGCTGATTATGATGTCACGTCGCACTCGAGACATAATAAGAGTTACCTCCCTTCACCCGTCATTTTATCTTGACCATGTGAGATTTGCCACATGCATACATATAAATAGCAGGCGATGAAATACAATTTTACTGTATAGTTTTTACATTTCTTTGTGAAAAGTGATGGAACCAAGAAGGTTATGACCGAGAAGTAAAATTTTGGAAATATTTCACAGCGTACCAAGTGATTTCCAGTAATGTCGTACATAGCCGTTTACAATGCTTCTGTGTAAGCTTGGGTGACTACGATGACCCCTTTCATCATATGCTGTAATATAGCCACGACTCAAGGAGTCACGATGAAATCCAGCCCCTCAAACATCTGGAATGAAGTCTGAGCACGATGTTTTCTCAAACATTGAATGGATCTAATTTGAAAACAAACGAGATTAAATGGAATACCATCATTTATTTTACACAGATTAACAATGTATGCTATTTTCCCAATTCTACTTGTCAAATGAGTATCAAACATTCAAAGGAGACGATAGAGCTTTTCATGATGCGAAACGCCTTTCACAAAATATGTAGTCGCTAGCAACATCGGCGTAAATGAACAAATTCACATTGTCGCATATGTGTCACTGAAGAGTGAAGTTTGTGTTTTCAGTGATGTGTTAAGTTTTCATTGTTTCTGATGTGTTAAGTTTGTGTTGTCACTGTTGTGTAAATTTTGTGTTGTCACTAATGTGTAAATTTTGTGTTGTCAGTGATGTGTTAAGTTTGTGTTGTCAGTGATGTGTTAAGATTGTGTTGTCACTGTTGTGTAAAGTTTGTGTTGTCACTAATGTGTAAAATTTGTGTTGTCCGTTATGTGTAAAGTTTGTTTTGTCAATGATGTATTAAGTTTGTGATGTTAGTGATGTGTTAAGTGTGTATTGTCAGTGATATGTAAAGTTTGTGATGTCACTGATGTGTTAAGTTTGTATTGTCAGTGATGTGTGAAGTTTGCGATGTCACTGATGTGTTAAGTTTGTGTTGTCACTGATGTGTTAAGTTTGTGTTGGCAGTGATGTGTAAAGTTTGTGATGTCACTGATGTGTTAAGTGTGTATTGTCAGTGATGTGTAAAGTTTGTATTGTCAGTGATGTGTAAAGTTTATGTTGTCAGTGATGGGTAAAGTTTGTGTTGTTACTGATGTGTTGAGTTTGTGTTGTCAGTAATGTGTAAAGTTTGTGATATCACTAATGTGTTAAGTGTATTGTCAGTGATGTGTAAAGTTGTGCTGTCAGTGATGTGTT
>NW_018408654.1:0-11857 GCF_002113885.1 Mizuhopecten yessoensis
CTCAGTTCCTGTTGTGTGTGTTAGTGTCCCCTCAGTTCCTGGTGTCAGTGTCCCCTCAGTTCCTGTTGTTAGTGTCCCCTTAGTTCCTGTTGTTTGTGTTGTGTTGGTGTCCCTTACGTTCCTGTTGTTTGTGTTGGTGTGTCCCCACAGTTCCCGTTGTTTGTGTCGGTGTACCCTCAATTCCTATTGTTTGTATTAGTGTCTCCGCAGTTCCTGTTGTTTGAGTTGGTGTCTCCTCAGTTCCTGTTGTGTGTGTTGGTGTCTCCTCAGTTCGTGTTGTGTGTGTTAGTATCATCTCTGTTCCTGTTGTGTGTGTTAGTGTCCCCTCAGTTCCTGGTGTCAGTGTCCCCTCAGTTCCTGTTGTTAGTGTCCCCTTAGTTCCTGTTGTTTGTGTTGTGTTGGTGTCCCTTACGTTCCTGTTGTTTGTGTTCCTGTTGTTTGTGTCGGTGTCCCCTCATTGTATGTTGTTTGTGTTGGTGTCTCCTCAGGTCCTGGTGTTAGTGTTGGTGTCTCTTCAGTTCCTGTTGTTTGTGTGTGTCGGTGTCCCCTCATTGTATGTTGTGTCGGTGTCCCCTCAGTTCCTGTTGTTTGTGTCGGTGTCCCCTCAGTTCCTGGTGTTAGTGTCTCCTCAATTTCTGTTGTTTGTGTTAGTGTCCCCTCAGTTCCTGTTGTTTGTGTCTCCTCAGTTTCTGTTGATTATGTTAGTGTCCCCTCAGTTCCTGATGTGTGTGGTAGTGTCCCCTCAGTTCCTGGTGTTTGGTTCTCCTCAGTTCCTGTTGTTTGTTTTGTATCCCCTACGTTCCTGTTGTTTGAGTTGGTGTGTCCCCTCAGTTCCAGGTGTTTGTGTCGGTGTCCCCTCAGTTCCGGTTATTTGTGTCGGTGTCCCCTCAGTTCCTGGTATTTGTTTTGGTGTCTCCTCAGTTCCTGGTGTTTGTGTTGGTGTCTCCTCAGTTCCTGTTGTTTGTGTCGGTGTCCCCTCAGCTCCTGTAGTTTGTTTTGGTGTCCCCTACGTTCCTGATATGTGTGTTAGTGTCCCTTTAGTCCCTGGTGTTTGGTTCTCCTCCGTTCCTGTTGTGTGTGTTAGTTTCCCCTCAGTTCCTGTTGTGTGTGTTACTGTCCCCTCAGTTCCTGGTGTTTGGTTATCCTCAGTTCCTGTTCTGTGTGTTAGTGTCCCCTCAGTTCCTGGTGTTTGTTTTGGTGTCTCTTCAGTTCCTGGTGTTTGTGTTGGTGTCCCCTCAGTTCCTGTTGTTTGTTTCGGTGTCCCCTCAGCTCCTGTAGTTTGTTTTGGTGTCCCCTACGTTCCTGATATGTGTGTTAGTGTCCCCTCAGTCCCTGTTGTGTGTGTTAGTGTCCCCTCAGTTCCTGGTGTTAGTGTCTCCACAGAGCCTGGTGTTTGTGTTGGTGTCCCTCAGTTCCTGTTGTTTGTGTTAGTGTCCCCTCAGTCCCTGTTGTGTGTGTTAGTGTCCACTCAGTTACTGGTGTTAGTGTCTCCACAGTTCCTCGTTTTTGTGTTGGTGTCCCTCAGTTCCTGATGTTTGTGTCGGTGTCCCCTCAGCTACTGTTGTTTGTTTTGGTCTCACCTACGGTCCTGATATGTGTGTTACAATTGTAGTGGCCCCTCAGTTCCTGGTGTTATTGTCTCCACAGAGCCTGGTGTTTGTGTTGGGTTGTGTGTGTTAGTGTCCCCTCACTTCCTGGTGTTTGTGTTGGGGTCTCTTCAGTTCCTGGTGTTTGGTTCTCCGCAGTTCCTGTTGTGTGTGATACTGTCCCCGCAGTTCCTGTTGTTTGTGTTAGTGTCTCCTCAGTTTCTGTTGTTTGTGTCGGTGTCTCCTCAGGTCCTGGTGTTAGTGTTAGTGTCTTCTCAGTCCCTGTTGTTTGTGTCGGTGTACCCTCAGTCCCTGGTGTTTGTGTTGGTGTGTCCTCAGTTCCCCTTGTTTGTGTCGGTGTCTCCTCAGGTCCTGGTGTTAGTGTTAGTGTCTCCTCAGTTCCTTTTGTTTGTGTCGGTGTCTCCTGAGGTCCTGGTGTTTGTGTTGGTGTACCCTCATTTCCAGTTGTTTGTGTTGGTGTCTTCTCAGTTCCTGTTGTGTGTGTTAGTGTACCCTCAGTTTCTGGTGTTAGTGTCTCCACAGTTCCTCGTTTTTGTGTTGGTGTCCCTCAGTTCCTGGTGTTTGGTTCTCCTCAGTTCCTGTTGTGTGTGATAGTGTCCCCGCAGTTCCTGTTGATTGTGTTGGTGTCCCCTCAGTTCCTGTTGTTTGTGTCGGTGTCCCCTGAGTTCCTGGTGTTTGTGTCGGTGTCCCCTTAGTTTCTGTTGTTAGTGTTGGTGTCTGCTCATTTCCTGTTGTTTGTGTTGGTGGCCCCTCAGCTCCTCTTGTTTGTGTTGGTGTCTCCTCATTTCCTGGTGTTTGTCTCGGTGTCCCCTCAGTTCCTGTTGTTTGTGTTGGTGTCCCCTCAGCTCCTCTTGTTTGTGTTGGTGTCTCCTCATTTCCTGGTGTTTGTGTCGGTGTCCCCTCAGTTCCTGTTGTTAGTGTTGGTGTCTGCTCATTTCCTGTTGTTTGTGTTGGTGTCTTCTCAGTTCCTGTTGTTTGTGTGTGTGTCCCCTCACTTCCTGGTGTTTGTGTTGGTGTCTCCTCAGTTTCTGTTGTTTGTGTAAGTATCCCCTCAGTTTCTGTTGTGTGTGTCGGTGTCCCCTCATTTCCTGGTGTTTGTGTTGGTGTCCCCTTAGTTTCTGTTGTTTGTGTTGGTGTCACCTCAGGTCCTGGTGTTATTGTTGGTGTCTTCTCAGTTCCTGTTGTTTGTGTGTGTGTCCCCTCATTTCCTGGTGTTACTGCCTCCTCAGTTCCTGTTGTTTGTGCTGGTGTCTCCTCAGTTCCTGTTGTTTGTGTGTGTGTCCCCTCATTTCCTGGTGTTTGTGTTGGTGTCCACTCAGTTCCTGTTGTTTGTGTTGCTGTCGTCTCAGTTAATGTTGTTTGTGTTGGTGTTTCCTCAGTTCTTGTTGTTTGTGTCAGTGTCCCCTCAGTTCCTGTTGTGTGTGTTAGTGTCCCCTCAGTTCCTGGTGTTAGTTTCCCCGCAGTTCCTGGTGTTAGTGTCCCCTCAGTTCCTGTTGTTTGTGTTGGTGTCCCTTACGTTCCTGTTGTTTGTGTCGGTGTCCCCTCAATTTCTATTGTTTGTGTTTGAGTCCCCTCAGTTCCTGTTGTCTGTGTCTCCTCAGTTCCTGTTGTTTGATTTAGTGTCTCCTCAGTTCCTGTTGTGTGTGATGGTGTCTCCTCAGTTCCTGTTGTGTGTGTTAGTATCCCCGCAGTTCCTGTTGTTTGTGTCGGTGTCCCCTCAGTTCCTCTTGTTTGTGTTGTTGTCCCCTCACGTCCTTTTGTTTGTGTCGGTGTCCCCTCAGTTCCTGTTGTTTGTGTTAGTGTCCCCTCAGTTCCTGTTTTGTGTGTTGGTGTCCCCTCAGTTTCTGTTGTTTGTGTCGGTGTCCCCTCAGTTCCTGTTGTTTGTGTTAGTGTCCCCTCAGTCCCTGTTGTTTGTTTTGGTGTCCCCTCAGGTCCTGTTCTACTCAGGTGAACAATTTTTCATAACTTTAATTAATACATCCATACTATTAAGCCATTGAAAGGTAGACTTTTGAACACTTTCTAAACAATTACATTTTAATTCTATTTTAAATGGTAAAGATCAAATTTAAAATATAATATATTTTGTTCGATTCCAACGTGAGTAATATGGAAGGTAACTCTTGATTGAATTTTATTCTATACCAGGTATACCTACTACAGTTACCGCTACTAACCCTATAATTATCGGTACCACAACTGAGTACTGCTCAGATCAACGGTCTACCGACTATCTCCCAAAACACGTTACTTTTATTAATGAATATATTTGTCTCCTCTATAGTATATAGCTACCACAGGGAACTGTCGTACGATCTTAGCCTCCCCTATAGTATATAGCTACCACAGGGGACTGTAGCATGAAATGAGCCTCCCCTATAGTTATATAGCTACCACAGGGGACTGTCGCGCGATCTTAGCCTCTTCTATATTATATAGCTACCACAGGGGACTGTCGCACGCTCTTAGCCTCCTCTATAGTATATAGCTACCACAGGGGACTGTCGCACGATCTTAGCCTCCTCTATAATATTTAGCTACCACAGGTGACTGTCGCACGATCTTAGCCTCCCCTAAAGTATATAGCTTCCACAGGGGACTGTCGCACGATCTTAGCCTCCCCTATAGTATAGTGCTACCTCAGGGGACTGTCGCACGATCTTAGCATCCCCTATAGTATATAGCTTCCACAGGAGACAGTCGCACGATCTTAGCCTACCCTATAGTATATAGCTACAACAGGGGACTGTCGCAATATCTTAGCCTCCCCTATATAGTATAGTGCTACCACAGGGGACTGTCGCACGTTAGTATAAAACTACATGTACCACAGGGGACTGTAGCGCAATCTTTGTCTCCCGTATAGTATGACCTATGCCCCATTGCTACCACAGGAGACTGTAGCACGATATTTGCCTCCCCTATAGTTTAAAACTACCACAGGGGACTGTAGCACGATATTTGCCTCCCCTATAGTTTAAAACTACCACAGGGGACTGAAGCACGATCGTTGCCTCCCCTATCGTACATGCCTACCACAGGGGACTGAAGCACGATATTTGAGTGGTCAAGATTTGCATATGCTTTGCGGCCGAGCAGTTATAAACTTATTGTTGTGATGTTGGGATTTCTTTGATTCCTATTATTGTTAAATTTGTACAGTGTAGCTATAGACTATGTGAGCGAGTCAGAATGCGAGGTTTAAAAGTGGGTGTATATATCAGTGTTCCTACATATAGTGTATGTATATGCTGCAATAATTTCATTTTAGCTTTCATTTACGTATATATACATGTACGTCTGTATTTTGATGATAAAATTGATGATAAAATGTGTATCGTAAGAGGCGACTAATGTAGGGGGCCTGCAAAATCGGGGTTTTTCTTCCTTTTCTTCTGCAAGGGGACATATCTGATCTGCTGTTTTTGCAACTTGGTTTGAGTTGCTTTCCGTTCTATCTTCCGATTATGGTTCCTACCCGGATTCAGTTGAATTCCGTCAATGCTCAGGTATTTATCAACTTTGAGATTTTTAAACATATTTGATGTATTCCGTTCTATCTTCCGATTATGGTTCCTACCCGAATGTTCGTCATCCTTTTTGCCTATTCTTGAACACGAACCACGAATGTGTCCTAAATTAAGACATTGCCGTCATTTTTCTATGCAGGGAATGATTGATTCAAAACATAAATCACGATACCATGATGACCTAACCATAGACGTTATTTCTTCATACAAACTAAGGTTTTGTTCTACGGAAGCATTTTAGTTGTCACCCTCCTTCTTGCATTAAACTAATTTTATTTGAATGAATCACAGAATTGTGAGGAGATGTATATTAGTTAAAAAGCTCATGATGACATCACTTGCCAGTTTTTTTAAACCAAGTTATGTCATACTCGCAATTTAATGACTTCACGTGTGCGTCGGCCATGACGAACAAAATGTAATTCAGTAGTTTTTGTTCCAATTCGAAAGTGATATTTCCCCAAAAACAAATTGCAAATGAAACGTTAGACAGAAATTTCGATTTGATTTAAAGGTGTTTCCAAAAAATCAATTTGATAGAAACACAACAAAAGTATTTGTTCTAATAAACAGAAGTTGTGTCTCATACTCGTTAAAGCACTGTGATAATAAAGGAACTCTTCAGTTATTTATGGAGAAATAACAGCTTTTGTCAACAAGTGATCAATTTATTTTGAAATATATATATTGTATTTTTGTTTATACTTTACAAACTAACCTGACTTATTCCAAATCAATTGGCACAAGTCAGGTTAGTTTGTAAAGTATAAACAAAAATACAATATACATTTAATACTTTTATTTCCTGCTCGACAAATATGCATACAGTGCAGGTATTTCAAAATTACCATGACAGTTCAATACAAATGATATTCCTTTAAAATCAAATATGTTCGCATAAAATAGCCAGTGGGATAAAAATAATATGTAATTGTTGACAATAGATATATAATGGATGCTCTTATAGAAGTATTGCAATGATAGTTTCGAGATTCATAATGTTATGAAACAGGTAACATTTGGTAGTTGCATTGAGTCAAACTCGAGTAGAAATTAAAAAATAAGAAAATGCTACTTCTAACTTGTTATCCTTGTGAATTCTGTTTTCGGATACCAACTTATACATAATATTGTCATTTTATCTTAAACTATAACTTATTAGCTGTATATGACTGTGTAAATCTTAGCTAGGAAAAGTCAAGATATTGCCAACTGACGGTATTTGGCTAAAAGGAAATAAGTTTTCGAGAGCAAGAAATAATATGAACACTTTTGCTTAAATTCCTTGCAAAAGTACTCACTGATGTGGGATGGTTTGATAGTATGCTGAAAGAGAAGCATTGCTTACGTACAGTGTACAACAAAACCCCGTTAAACTGCCATCATTTGTCCAAAGTAATTTTGGCGTTATAAAGGGGTTTGGCGATAAATGAGAATAAAACGAATTCTTTTTAAAGAGAGAGAGAGAGAGAGAGAGAGAGAGAGAGAGAGAGAGAGAGAGAGCATGGTTGGTGGTAAGCGTGGTAGCAAATGAAGCGAGGGGCATTCACTGTGTACACCATACATACACGTACCTTACAAACCTTTCTATTACTGGGTATGAGAGAGAACCAGGCTTCGCAGTCCATGTAAGCATAGAGCGTCACCAGGGCCGACTTACGCGCGTGTTTGGATCAATCGCTGATCATTTAGCATTGGTTCAGTTGGGGACGTGGCTATAGGCGCTAACGGCTCGTACACAACCCGGGAACATTGTGTTGTTTCTGAGTATTCAAATCTGCCGGAATTAAAAAGTTGTGGACGTAATTGTATAGTTTCAATGTGTTTATGTGTATGGTGAAATTTATTCTTTTTGGCATTTAGTTGAAAACAGGATTATGAAATTATGGATGAAAACTGGCAACGTTTATATTTCAAAAGGTAAGTACAGTTTTATCTTTATACATATATGTATATATATAGGCTAGCGCTTTCGCCCATATTTTTACCGTCACATGGACATTTAAAACTATTTATCGCCATATATATATGTATATATATAGAATAGAAACATAAATCTTTCAGATCGGCCGCTCGGCCTTTCTGCCTTCTAGGGCTTCTTCAGGCGGAAGAAGCCCTAGAAGGAAGAAAGGCCTAGCGGACGATCTGAAAGATTTATGTTTTTATTCTATATATTCCTTCGCAAGGACTTATTTATTTATTATCTACTATAAGACTTGGAATTTCTTCGTCATTTTCTTTAAGAAAGATCTATATACCAAAGAAATATGTCCTATTTTCACATTTTATTTTTCGCAAAGATCAAGTATTTGTTTCCAGAACCCCTTTAATTATAATTAAAGGATGTTAGTTAATATGATACAGGATATGATATTTGTTACTTAAGTTATTTCATACAACATTACTGGGAAACATAATTTCAAAATGTTCTACCTACCTTACAAACTCCAACAGCCCATGCTGTCTTTGTAAATATATAGAGGAAGTACCATAAATAACAACAACAAAAGATTTTAAAGTCAATAAACAGTATAAACGGGGCGAGACTCTATCTTAGCATGTAGCGTTAGCAATACTAAAAGAACATTGTTAGCATTAATTGTTGGTATGAGTACTTTCATTGCGTTAAGATACATTGCAACACCCAATCTGAGTCAGTATTAGTGACACAATTAACCAGATTATATTATATAAAGACATATATGCATTAATTTTGTGAAATAAAAAAAAAAAACATAAAATATAATGCAATTTCCCAGTATTACAAGTCCGTTTTTTAAAAAGGATCAGACGAAATTTCAAATAAGTTACACGCTTTGTCTGTAGTGATCTTCTGCTCCTGTAAGTATAATCACACCTTGCTCCTCGTTCTTTTTTTTAATTATTTATTTATTTTATTTCCAATTCAAAATACTTTTTCATATTCCGTAAATACGCCCTGTTGATCAACTCCTTACCAATGCCTTCATCTAAATCAACTCCTTACCAATGCCTTCATCTAAATCATCTCCTTACCAATGCCTTCATCTAAATCAACTCCCTAACAACGTCTTGATCTAAATCAACTCCCTAAAAACATCTTGATTTAATTTAATTACCTAACAACGTCATGACCTAAATCAACTACCTAACAACGTCTTGAAATAAATCAATTCCCTAACAACGTCTTGAACTAAATCAACTCCCTTACAACGTCTTGATCTAAGTCAACTTCCTAACTACGTCTTGATCTAAATCAACTTCATAAAAACGACTTGATCTAAATCAACTCCCTAACAACGTCTTGATCTAAGTCAACTTCCTAACAACGTCTTGATCTAAATCAACTTCCTAACAACGTCTTGATCTAAATCAACTCCATAATAACGTCTTGAACTAAATCCACTCACTAACAACGTCTTGATCTTAAACAACTCCCTAAAAATGTTTTGATCTAAATCAACTCACTAACAACGTCTTGATCGAAATCATCTTCCTAACAACGTCTTGATCTAAATCAACTCCATAATAACATCTTGAATTAAATCAATTCCCTAACAACGTCTTGATCGAAATCAACTCCCTAACAACGTCTTGATCTAAGTCAACTTCCTAACAACGTCTTGATCTAAATAAATTCCCTAATAACGTCTTGAACTAAATCAACTCCCTAATAACGTCTTGATCTAAGTCAACTTCCTGGCAACGTCTTGATCTAAATCAACTTCCTAACAACGTCTTGATCTAAATCAACTCCATAATAACATCTTGAATTAAATCAATTCCCTAACAACGTTTTGAACTAAATCAACTCCCTAAAAACGTCTTGATCTAAGTCAACTTCCTAACAACGTCTTGATCTAAATCAACTCCCAAACAACGTCTTGATCTAAATCAACTTCATAACAACGCCTTAATCTAAATCAACTTCATAACAACGTCTTGATCTAAATTAACTCCCTAACAACGTCTTGATATAAATCAACTTCATCACAACGCCTTGATCTAAATCAACTTCATAAAAACGTCTTGATCTAAATCAAACCCCGAACAACGTCTTGATCATAATTAGCTTCTTACGAACGTCTTGATCTTAATCAGCTCCCTTCCAACGTCTTGATCAAAATCATATCCCTAACAACGTCTGCATCTTAATCAACCCCCTACCAACGTCTTGATATAAATCAACTCCCTAACAACGTCTTGATCTTAATCAACTCCCTACCAACGTCTTGATCAAATCAACTTCCTTACAACGTCTTGATCTAAATCAATTCCCTAACAACGTCTTGATCTTAATCAACCTCCTAACAACGTCTTGATCTAAATCAAACCCCGTACAACGTCTGGATCTTAATCAACTTCCTAACAACGTTTTGATCTTAATTAGCTCCCTACGAACGTCTTGATCTAAATCAACTCCCTAACAACGTCTTGATTTAAATCAACTTCCTAACAGTGTCTTGATCTAAATCAATTCCCTAACAACGTCTTGATCTTCAGCAACTTCCTAAAAAACGTCTTGATCTTAATCAACTCCCTACCAACGTCTTGATCAGATCAACTTCCCAGCATCGTCTTGATCTAAATCAATTCCCTAACAACGTCTTAATCTTAATCAACTTCCTATCAACGTCTTGATCGAAATGAAACCCCGTACAACGTCTTGATCTTAATTAGCTCCCTACGAACGTCTTGATCTAAATCAACTCCCTAACAACGTCTTCATCTAAATCAACTCACTAACAATGTCTTGATCTAAATCATATCCCTAACAACGTCTGGATCTAAATCGATTCCCTAACACCTTCTTGATCTTAATCATTTTTCTAACAACGTCTTGATCTAAATCAAACCCCGTACAACGTCTTGATCTTAATTAACTCCCTACGAACGTCTTGATCTAAATTAACTTTATAACAAAGATGTGATCTAAATCAACTCCCTAACAACGTCCTGATCTAAATCATATCCCTAACAACGTCTTGATCTAAATCAACTCCCTTACAAGGTTTTGATCTAAATTATCTCCCTAACAACGTCTGCATCTTAAGCAACTACCTAACAACGTCTGCATCTTAAGCAACTCCTTAACAACGTCTTGATCTTAATCAACCCCCTAACAACGTCTTGATCTAAATTAACTCCCTAACAACGTCTTGATCTAAATCAACTCCCTAACAATATCTTTATCTAAATTAACTCCCTAACAACGTCTTGTTCTCAATCAACTTTATAACAACTTCTTGATCTAAATAAACTCCCTAACGACGTCTTGATCTTAATCAACTCCCTTCTTACGTCTTTGCATCCTAAGCAACTCCCTAAAAAGGTCTGCATCTTAATCAACTTTCTAACAACGTCTGCATCTTAATCAACTCCCTAACAACGTCTGCATCCTAAGCATCTCCTTAACAACGTCTCTGCATCCTAAGCAACATCCTAACATCGTCTGCATACTAAGCACCATCCTAACATCGTCTGCATCCTAAGCAACTCCCTAAAACGGTCTGCATCTTAATCAACTTCCTAACAACGTCTGCATCTTAAGCAACACCCTAACAACGTCTGCATCTCAATCAAATCCCTAACAACGTCTGCATCCTAAGCATCTCCTTAACAACGTCTCTGCATCCTAAGCAACATCCTAACATCGTCTGCATACTAAGCAACATCCTAACATCGTCTGCATCCTAAGCAACTCAATAACAACGACTGCATCCTAAGGAAGTCCCTTACAACGTTTGCATCTTAAGCAACTCCCTAACAACGTCTGCATCCTAAGCAACTCCCTAACAACGTCTGCATCTTAATCAACTCCCTTACAACTTCTTCATCTTAAGCAACACCCCAACAACGTCTGCATCCTAAGCAACTCCCTAACAACGTCTGCATCCTAGGCAACACCCTAACAACGTCTGCATCTAAAGCAACTCCCTAACAACGTCTCCGTATCCTAAGCAACACCCTAACAACGTATGCATCCTAGGCAACACCCTAACAACGTCTGCATCTTAAGCAACACCCTAACAACGTCTGCATCCTAAGCAACTCCCTAACAACGTCTCCGCATTCCAAGAAAAACCCTAACAACGTCTGCATCCTAGGAAACACCCTAACAACGTCTGCATCCTAAGCAACTCCCTAACAACGTCTGCATCTTAAGCAACACCCTAACAACGTCTGTATCCTAAGCAACTCCCTAACAACGTCTCCGCATCTTACGCAACACCCTAACAACGTCTGCATCTTAAGCAACTCCCTAACAACGTCTGGATCTTAATCATCTCCCTAACAACTTCTGCATCCTAAGCAACATCCTAACATCGTCTGCATCTTAAGCAACACCCTAACACCGTCTGCATCCTACGCAACTCCCTAACAAAGTCTGCATCCTAAGGAACTCCCTAACAACGTCTCCGTATCCTAAGCAACACCCTAACAAAGTATGCATCCTAAGCAACTCCCGAACAACGTCTCCGCATCTTACGCAACACCCTAACAACGTTTGCATCCTAGGCAACACCCTAACAACGCCTGCATCCTAAGCAACCCCCTAACAACGTCTCCGCATTCCAAGAAACACCCTAACAACGCCTGCATCTTAAGCAACACCCTAACAGCGTATGCATCTTAAGCAACACCCTAACAAAGTCTGCATCCTAAGCAACTCCCTAACAACGTCTCCCCATCCTAAGCAAAACCCTAACAACGTCTCCATCCTAGGCAAAACCCTAACAA
>NW_018408654.1:17035-74182 GCF_002113885.1 Mizuhopecten yessoensis
ACAACTCCCTAACCACGTCTGCATCCTAAACAGCTCCCTAACAACGTCTGCATCTTAATCAACTCCCTAACAACTTCTGCATCTTAAGCAACTCCCTAACAACGTCTGCATCCTAAGCAACTCCCTAACAACGTCTCCGCATCCTAAGCAACACCCTTACAACGTCTGCATCCTAGGGAACACCCTAACAACGTCTGCATCGTAAGCAACTTCCTAACAACATCTCCGCATCCTAAGCAACACCCTAACAACGTCTGCATCCTAGGCAACACCCTAACAACGTCGGCATCTTTATCAACACCCTAACCACGTCTGCATCTTAAGCAACACCCTAACAACGTCTGCAACCTATGCAACTCCCTAACAACGTCTCTGCATCCTAAGCAACATCCTAACATCGTCTGCATCCTTAGCAACTCCCTAACAACGTCTGCATCCTAAGCAACACCCTAACAACGTCTGCATCTCAATCAACTCTCTAACAACATCTGCATCTTAAGCAACACCCTAACAACGTCTGCAACCTATGCAACTCCCTAACAACGTCTCTGCATCCTAAGCAACATCCTAACATCGTCTGCATCCTTAGCAACTCCCTTACAACGTCTGCATCCTACGCAACTCCCTAACGACGTCTGCATCGTAAGCAACTCCCTTAAAACGTCTGCTTCTTAAGTAACTTCGTAACAACGACTGCATCCTAAGGACCTCCCTTACAACGTCTGTATCTTAAGCAACTCCCCAACAACCTCTGCATCCTAAGCAACTCCCTAACAACGTCTGCATCCTACGCAACTCCCTAACAACGTCTGCATCTTAAGCAACTCCCTTACAGCGTCTGCTTCTTAAGTAACTCCCTAACAACGACTGCATCCTAAGGATCTCCCTTACAACGTCTGCATCTTAAGCAACTCCCTAACAACCTCTGCATCCTAAGCAACTCCCTAACAAAGTCTGCATCCTAAGCAACTCCCTAACAACGACTGCATCTTAAGGAACTCCCTAACAACGTCTGCATCTTAAGCAACTCCCTAACAACGTATGCATCCTAAGCAACTCCCTAACAACGTCTGCATCTTAAGCAACTCCCTAACAACGTCTGCATCCTAATCAACTCCCTAACAACGTCTGCATCCTAAGCAACATCCTTACATCGTCTGCATCCTAAGCAACTCCCTTACAACGTCTGCATCTTAAGCAACTCCCTAACAACGTCTGCATCCTACGCAACTCCCTAACCACGTCTGCATCCTAAGCAGCTTCCTAACAACGTCTGCATCTTAATCAACTCCCTAACAACTTCTGCATCTTAAGCAGCTTCCTAACAGGGGGTGCATCTTAATCAACTCCCTCCCAACGTCTGCATCTGAAGCAACTCCCTACCAACGTCTAACACCCTAAAAACGTCTGCATCTTAATTCCCTAACAACGTCTCCGCATCCTAAGCAACTCCCTAACAGCGTCTGCATCTTAAGCAACACCCTAACGACGTCTTTGTCTTAATCAACTCCCTACCAACGTCTGCATCTTAAGCAACTCCCTAACAACGTCTGCATCTTAATCAACTCCCTAACAACGTTTGCATCTTAATCAACTCCCTAACAACTTCTGCATCTTAAGCAACTCCCTAACAACGTCTGCATCCTAAGCAACTGCCTTACAACGACTGTATCTTAAGCAACTCCCTAACAACGACTGCATATTAAGCAACTCCCTAACAACGTCTGCATCCTAAGCAACATCCTTACATCGTCTGCATCCTAAGCAACTCCCTTACAACGTCTGCATCTTAAGCAACTCCCTAACAACTTCTGCATCTTAAGCAACTCCCTAACAACGTCTGCATCTTTAAGCAACCCCCATCTTAAGCACCACCTTAAGCAACTCCCTCATAATGACTGCATCCTAAGGATCTTCCTTACAACCTCTGCATCTTAAGCAACTCCCTAACAACGTCTGCATCCTAAGCAACTCCCTGACAACGTCTGCATCCTTAGCAACATCCTAACATCGTCTGCATCCTAAGCAACTCCCTAACAACGTCTGCATCCTAAGCAGCTCCCTAACAACGTCTGCATCCTAATCAACATCCTAACATCGTCTTCATCCTGAGCAACCCCCTAACAACGTCTGCATCTTATGCATCTCCCTTACAACGTCTGCATCTTAAGCAACTCACTAACAATGACTACATCCTAAGCAATACCCTAACAACGTCTGCATCCTAGGCAACACCCTAACAACGTCTGCATCTTAAGCAACACCCTAACAACGTCTGCATCTTAAGCAACACCCTAACGACGTCTTGGTCTTAATCAACTCCCTACCAACGTCTGCATCTTAAGCAACTCCCTACCAACGTCTGCATCTTTATCAACTTCCTAACAACGTCTGCATCTTAATCAACTCAATAACAAGTCTGCATCTTAAGCAACTCCCTAACAACGTCTGCATCTTAAGCAACTCACTAACAATGACTACATCCTAAGCAATACCCTAACAACGTCTGCATCCTAGGCAACACCCTAACAACGTCTGCATCTTAAGCACCACCCTAACGACGTCTTGGTCTTAATCAACTCCCTACCAACGTCTGCATCTTTATCAACTTCCTAACACCGTCTGCATCTTAATCAACCCAATAACAAGTCTGCATCTTAAGCAACTCCCTAACAACGACTGCATCCTCAGGAACTCCCTTACAACGTTTCCATCCTAAGTAAATCCCTAACAACGTCTGCATCTTAATAAACTCAATAACAAGTCTGCATCTTACGCAACTCCCTACCAACGTCTGCATCTTAAGCAACTCCCTAACAACGACTGCATCCTTAGGAACTCCCTTACAACGTTTCCATCCTAAGTAACTCCCTAACAACGTCTGCATCTTAATCACTCTAACAACGTTTAATCTAAGTTAGAGAAGCTGAATGATTTTCATCATGGGATATTTCAATGACATTGCCATGTCTTTCATGTTTGAAGGCCTGAGATTTATCATGACATGTGACAATTACTGTGTGAACAACTTAACGTCAGGAACACCTGCTTTCTCTTTCAATTTTATTGTCTATTTTCTTGGTATGTTAACGCCATTTGTTCAAATGCTACAATACAAATGTCAGGTATTTGTGTTTCTTGGTTCCAAGTTCACGGTTACTATTTATAGAAAATTATCAACAAATTCCGTGATTTCATTCCAGCATTTCTAAACATACTTTTATCAGACTTTATACAAAGGTCAAGTATCTGATTACTTTGAATGAGTTCGTATCTCAGGAAACAAAGACCAAGGTTACTGTAACCATTTATAGCATTTTCTTCCAAAAGAATACATTAATTTGCACAAGAGCGTCGCGCTCATATCTTACAGGCATCTTGTAGTTTTCATGAGGTCGTTACTGTAAGGATTCTTTTACAAATTAAAAACTTAAATAACACGTTTAAGATTTCTTATGGCTATGGTTTTGATAATGCTTTAAACAAAAAGTACTTCCAAGCACAAAAAGATTAAATAAATAAAAAGAATACAAAGGGGCAAGGATTATAACCCAGAATCGCCCATCTTTATATTCTTACCAAACTGAGCTGCATGGGTCAGATTGGGTTCAGTTATATCCTCAACGGGATAATTGAAAGGTTACTGTATGTAAGAAAAACTACTGTGGAATTAACGTCACTGAACCCAAATCACCGGGACACTTTTTAGATAAATATCAATGTTCTTTATAATAATACTATCAGTTCCAAAAACAAATGTTCATTTTTCATAAATAGATACTATCCACTTTTCATTTCTATCACAATTTGATATTTCGAGCGCGTGGGTCTATAAAAAGAACGCGAAATACCATCAGAGTTACGTAGGCCTTTGAACCGGCGTTACTGTACCCTGAAAGGGACACTTCCATTTATTTGGAGAATATTTGGGGATAAACAATCAATATCGGCAGAAAGTATGCATAGTTGAAATATTTTAGAGCAAACAAGAGTTCTGATTAAATTTCTTCTCTTAAGTAGCATTAGTTTTTATAAAATAGACTTTTGAAAATGATATCCAAATAAATAGCATCGCACGGCATGTAAATCAGGAAAGTCGTATTTTTGTAATTATTCTTACCTTTAAATATTCCATGTAACGATAATCAGCGGCCAATAAAGCTTATTACAGTTTAATTGTCATGAACAGTATTATCAAATGAAAACTGTATACATAAAAGTACTTCTTTGCGTTGAATGACAGTTTCTTGTGCCGTTTTCCAACAAGTGTCCCGTTTTGGGTACTGTCCCGATTAGGGTACAGTGACGGTAATACTGTTTTACCAACATTAGGACACAGATACTTTATATTCGTGGTTCCTTAGTTGTTGAAACTTTTTCCTTTTTTAATTCGGTTTCCAATTTTGTCGGTTCATGTTTGCGTCGTAGCATAACATCTATATTTCATTTTGGTTTAATAAACTATGACACCGTACGGACAAAGAAAAACATTGCATTTGTAACAAAGGATAGCGTTTTCTATTTTGTTGTTGGTTAATTTTCTATGAGTGTATGGGTCTGTATCACTTTCATGCTAGGTCACCATGGTTACCAGGATTTAAATATTGTGTTTACGTCTTTAAACCATGAATGTAAGAGAGCTGTGGAGGCTGACTTTTATTTGTTCGGGTTTTTAGGTCCTTTGTAACTATTGTGATAGTTGTTGAGTAGACGCCATATTCGTCTAAGCGGGTATTTTCCAAAAGACATTGTTAAACATTGTATAAAATCAGCGTATCTAAATTTTGCCCTTAACAGCAAGATCTCGAAGCGAATTGCTTTTTATCAAACGATATTGCAACTCCACTGCATTCAACCCTACAATCAGTGAAAAGCTCCTGTCTCCCTTTCATATAAACTACAAAAGCGTGATGAGGTATTTAAATAATGATACTTTGCTCGAAACTTCCGTGCCAAATAGTTACTAGTCTAGACGTCGATAAGCGGTCTCAATTTTAAATTTAAAGGATATGCTCGTGTAAAAAGATGTGTTAAAAATAAGAAAATGCCGAGGCGTCAACAAATTGTTATTCGAACAGGGAATTGATAAAACTAAAGCAAAATACATGAATAAACAAAGGAAAGATTAAAATGATAGCTCCTGTTAAACAGTACAAGGATAACAAGCATTCCAGTGGTGGCAGGGTCTTCTACTCTCCAACGACATCCTCCGTGAAGGTAGTGACAACGAAACAAGATGGTACATAAATGAGTATAATAAAAAAAACATAGACCTTCATGTCACCCAAAGAAAAATAATATTTCCCTGTGAGATCATGATGGGAACCGTTAAAATCTACAACACCATCATTTATAACATCAATAGACATATATTCGTAACTGTGACGTCATTAAGTTACCAAAGGAATGACGTCACACTTTGGCAGAGTCTATGCAAAAATGAACCAGACTAGTATTGCATATAGGGATTGAATGGCGTTGTTTGTTTTTTTCCATTCCGGTATGAACGCCCAAATCATACTCTCTAAGGATAATGTTTTTGATACATTTAATATCAATTGTTTACTATATTTATTTTCTGTATCACTTTCATTAATTCATGAAAGAACAAATTGAAATTTTCCCCTTCAAACTTTTTTCTTTTAAATAAACGTCGTCTGCTTCGCAAACATTCAAGAAAAATAATATTTACAATGTATTGATATTGTTTTTGTTAACTCGTTTATTCTTTAAACTATCTTTAGTTAATAAATATCAAGATTTTGTGAATTGAAAAATTGCATTTTTTGACTTGACCCGGAAATACCTCACAACATAATCAGGACAGTAATAAGAAACAGACGTTTATCGAATATTAACAGATTAATACCGTATGTATTGAGACACTGATGTGCTAGAATACAACACAAGGTACCACTCCTTTAATCCATTGCTATCACATCAAGTACTAACTGACATTTATGCGAAAATATCAGCATTAAATGTTTGCGATCGAGCAGACCTACTTTCGTTTTACAGTTTACATACATGTGCACATGTCGGCATCAACAGTATACCTTAACTTGTGTCCTTCATCGTGCCGAAGATTATACATAGGCGCATTGTCGAGGAAAGGTTCGTGATTAAAAGCTTCTGTGGGTTTTTTTTTATCTTAAAACTATCAGATAAAAGCATAGTGGCATATTACATCAAGATACAAGATACAAGAATCTTTATTTTACGTTGAATATATGTTATAGTAGTCCGAATTATTCTGACGTTTTATCGACTTTTTTCATATCGGTCTGTCGTCGATTAACGTCAGAACTCCGGCCCTCTATAATATGCGGGAAATATGCGCCCCGCGTCCGGAGCGCACTTCAAACTGATATCTTAGAAACAAATCGTCACTTTCACACACATGTCGCACATGGATCGAAAGATCTATTCTTTATGCACTAGGTTGTATCAATAACATGTTTCAAAGATCATTACGAAAAGTATTTTTTTAACGTTTTCTATACCAACCCATGTTTTTAATGGCAATTTGGCCATGAGCAATGTCACATGACTTGACGAGATCTCGCGTTACCGAAGGTATTTCCCAACGTTATGACGTAGGCCGGCGAGATTTTAGTCACGTGGCATTAGAAGGCGGGGCTATCAAAAAATGAGAGTAAAACAGAGTAAGTTTGAAAAAATACGTTTTTAGTGATGGTATTGGTTGTTTGAGGCATGTTATGTATGTTCGTCTTGTGCATAAAGAATAGATCTTTCGATCCATGTGCGACATGTGTGTGAAAGTGACGATTTGTTTCTAAAATATAAGTTTGAAGTGCGCTCCGGGCGCGGGTCGCATATTTCCCGCATATTATAGAGGACCGGAGTTCTGACGTTAATCGACAACAGACCGATATGAAAAAAGTCGATAAAACGTCAGAATAATTCGGACTAATGTCATAGTTAACATAATTAAGCTCTCAGGAGCTTGTATTTCGACAAACATTTATATATATAAATGGTAAAATCATTGTAACAGTGTAATTAAAGGCAAACAACAAATTTTATCATAAGATACCTACGTTGGAAGGATTAAGATAAAGAGGCTAAATAATCATGCTGTACAAAATTTGGCACTAAAACAACTTACTTAGTAAACTTTAAAAAGCAGTCTAGAGGGCAGGTGATTGGGACAGCTCCTACCTAACAGCCCTCTGGATACTGCTGTACAAAAGTTTGTTTTTTTGAAACATAGCGTTTATATGTAGCCTTGAGCACGGATTTGGTAGCCGTTAATATTGGGAGACGTTTTTAGTATTGTATTGTCTCGGTATGGCTACGAATGCGTTCCCGGTCAGGTAAAAGAGCATCGAATGTATACTATTCAAATATAACATCACTTCACAACAATCATGGATTCATATGGGTACAATGTTATTAAAATAACATTCATACAATGCATGCAAGCTGAAATTAACAAATCATTGATTTAAAATTACCAGTCATCATTTCCATGAAATTATCCAAATAAATAAGATCTTTATGTCAAAATAAACTTCAGGTTTGGTTTAGTATTGTTTTATGTACGTCCTATCAACAGCTATGCATGGTCATTTAAGGACGGCCTCCCCCATTTGCGAGATGCATGTGTGTGGTAAGTTTGTGCATAATTAATTTGTGTTTTGGGAGTCTGTGGTATGTTCATGTTTGTCTCCTTGTGATAGCGCAGGACTGATGCTGACTTTATAGTGAAATTTCACTGGAGCATACTACTAAAGACAAATCTTATTTTACAATCGAACCTCGTCATCTCACCATCTTCAATAGACAAGGGTTTATAATTTAAATTTGTTCCATTCAATCTTGACGGAATTAGCCTTGTGTTTAATTTCACTCCCCTGCCACCTAGCAGAGACACTTTACTAGCAAAACTTTAAACTTTCAAGATTATTTCAGCACTGGTCACCTATGTATTTCCCTTGGTTATCATTTACAGTTACAATATGGCCAATTATCTCTACCAAGTGATCAAATACAGAAAATGTTTCAGTATTGTCCTCCTTTGTGTGTTTTTTTTTACATAAATCATGACATAGTCGACAAGGCAACTTGGTACTGGGCGCCGCCATTATTATTTACATGCACTTGGTATCAATTTCTAACCCTCAGTTCACATATATGTGTATTATATAATATATGATATAAAAAAAAATATGTGGACCATAGGATGGTAATTCGTGCCAAGTCCCTGTGCCAGGTTCAATAATTTGAAAGCTTAGAGAACAAGGCTAAATCTGCTAAGGTTGAATACATGAATATGTGAATACAAAATGAATGGCCATAGCAAAGATGAGATGTTACAGGCTGGACAGATAATGACAACGAACACAGGCTGAAAACATGTATGGAATGTGATTTTCTTAAGAGAGGCTGTATAAACACGTTGTGATTATGTAAAATTATGATGGAAGTCCATTTTACCCGAATTACTTGACGTTATTTCCAATATACCTTCAGTCCATCTGTATTTCCACACTGTTCTCTGCATAAGGAATAGGAATCCGTGTCTAGTGTCAATGTTCTATTTTTTTCTGGAGTTATAGCCCTTTGCACATAGGAAAATCTTATTAGTAACTGTATTTTTTTTTCGCGACCACTTGCCACATCAATACGTTATTTAATGCTTGACTTTTTCTTGAATGATGGATTACAGTTCGAGTTCGATCCTCATGTCAAATTCTATTCACACAATAAGTATCATGCACTCATGATACCATCCACATATGACCTCAGATGTTGTGTGGACGTATTATTATTTTCAAAATGACACCCTTTGATTGTGTGGGTGCACGTGCCGGCAACACATCCACTTCCTTCGATTTGTAGTTTTCTTCCATAGGTGTCTCCTTGACACCCGTCCTCATATAACCCTGGCTGTTGCGAAAGCATAAATCACCGAATACAGTACATCCTTTGAAGTTTGATGATGTTTTCAAACCAATGGTCTGGAGCATTACATGGTTAAGAAGACTGAATGCCGTTTAACAGAGGGTCTCTCTCATAATACTCTGGCTCCCTGGGGGGAGTAGTGGGGTCCCAAAGGGGGATTCTCCAATGCAATTACTCAATTTGTTGTTAGGACCCCTGCACATATTTAGTAATCAGGTTTTCCGTCTGTCTATCCTTCTATCTGTTTTTAAGTTCACCTGCCAAGGACAAGTGAGCTTTTACCCTGATGCGGCGTCCGTCCTCTGGCTATCGTCCGGCCCTCGGGCGTCAAAATTTCCCTTTAAACATCTTCTTCTCAATAACCTAGAGGCCTAGAGGTAGCTGGTATTGGGCCTGTAGCGTGCTGGGCTATCAAGTTTGTTCAAATGAGTGACCTTGCCCGACTTTTCCAGGTCACAAGGGTTAAATGAGGTTAACTGTTTAAACGACTTATTTTTAATAACCAACGGGCCCAGAGACCTGATATTGTGCCTGTAGCATGCTTGAATAAAGGACTACCAAGTTTGTTCAAATGAATTATCTTGCCTGCCTTTCAAGGTCACAGAGGTCAAATGCGCTAAAATCTTAAAACAACTTCTCAATAACTAAAAGGCCCATTATATTGAGCCTATTTCGAATTCTGTTGGACTGATTACACTCAGATTTTATTGAGTCCTTCCTGGAAGAAAGTGCCTGATTAGGAAAACTTTTCAGGTCCAGTGGTCAAAGGTCAATGGGTCACCATAAATAGAAAATCTGTTTAATGCACTAATGCACAATCCAGTGCTTCCTCACAGAACGTGCCTGCTTGGGATAACTTTCCAGGCCTGGGGGTTAGGTCTCTATCACTGTTACTATATGAATAGAAAATCAGTTTATAAGTTTATAAAATGCACTATTTATATTTTGAGTTCTGTTGGGCTGATTACACTCAAGACTTTATCCAGTGCTTTTATAAAAGAAAATACTTGCTTTCACTAGTGTTTGCTACATGTATACCTAACCACAGTTTCTTTTATATCTTCAATAAACATAATTATGGAGAATAGTCACGGCGGCATTTAAAATATATATAAATATAAATCTTATTACCGGTTAGTTTGTAATAATAATAATAATAATATTTATTCAGGTAAAAGGCAAATAATACACATATATCACATTTTGCAGATTGGACATACATATTTATATCATCACAAAATGAAATGTTATTTATAAGTTATTTATGCCATCATACTAGTAATCAGTCAGGTGTTAAAACCGGATTGGATTAGATTAATTTAGGCCTTTACCTGGGATGACCCATAAAGCCACATTGTGGCTTACTTCCAATGGGGTCCCTTAGATCCAAATAAAAAAATTCAATTGATAAAATAGTTACATAATTATATAGTATATATTAATAATTTGATAAGACTTTAAGACACTTCTTTTATAAAAAAAAGAAATTAGATATAAAATGTTACATGTGCCATAGGCAATCAATAAAATAATGCTGGTAATTGAATGATATAAAATATGAAGAGATATGTATAACAATATATTGGAATTTTAACAATCAAAGATATATAGTTGGTTACTTGCCAAAGGGCTGGTGATTGGGCCAATCCCTACCGACAAAACTCTCAGACATTAACGTACAGTAATACAATTGATTGACATGCACTGGTATATAACTTATACTAGTAAATATCTGATACAAACGATAATTTAAACCAATTGAATTTTTTTTTTTTTGCTTTTTGCAGAAGAGGGCTGTTGGTGGTTGGGCCAGTCCCTACCGACCAAACTCTCTTACTGCATAAAGTAATAGTAATTGACATGATGAGTCGATGACACAACATAAAAAAATGGAATGTAAATAGGATTTAAGGCAAATGTATAATGATTTTGAATAATTCAATTGACAAATTTTAACAAGTTTTATTTAAATTAATTGCTTATTGCAGAAGAGGGCTGGTGGTTGGGCCAATCCCTACTGACCAAACTCTCAGACTGCATATAAAGAAACAATATAGTATACTTTAATAAGTGTTTATGATAATATTTGAATTAAGAAGTAATAGAGTATATCACTGAAGTCTCACTATTACCCTTTCACAAAATCACATGCGATCTAAACTTTGATGTTAAATGTTGTCTGACCAGAATTTTGAATCTGTGTAAGTTGTTGGTTGCCTTAATATTATCTGGTAATGCATTCCAGTCCTTTATTGCATTGTAAGAGAAAGATGTGGACTCTACACCATTTATGTTATGCATATAAAAGTTATATTGGCTTGATCTTGTACTCCTCTTGTTGTTCCTTTCAAAACCTTCCTTCATATAAGCTGGACATTTTTCATGAATTTTTTTAAAAACATGGTTTAATCTCTATTACTTACGTTCAACATATTAAATTTTTCCAGTTCTGCAAAAGTTATTCTTTTCCTCCAATCTAAATCCAAAATAAAACAACCTTGTTTTGTGTAACTTGAAGTTTGTGTTTAAGATTGTGGAAGATACCCTCGTACCAAGATGAGCAAGCATAGTCAAAATGTCATTGGATAAGTGCCGAGCAGAGTGTTTTTCTTGATGACAGAGATAGACTTTTTCTGGTTCGGTATACAAATTAAGTCTCTGATTAATTTTCTGTATAGCATAAATAAGTTAGGAAGTCTCTAAGGACTGCGACGTCAAATGATGTCGCTTGCTTCGTCTGTATGCATTCCTGGTCCCGAAATTCATTTTGGCAGACGACAACAATGAAGTGAAAGTAGAATATGTACAGCGCCCCCTAGGAGAAGGGGCGCAACTCTTAGCGTCACTCTACTTTTCCCGCAGTCTCAGCGGTCCGAAGAAAGGTCTCCAGGTATAGTTTCCGTTGTCAAGGGCGGATGCTAACTATACTAAATAGAACAAGGGTAGTTATCCAATAGCTATCCTAGAAATTATCATGTGATGTAGTAAATGTCGTTAGTAAACCAAATTCCAGTATATGAGACTGTATACTGCAATTTACAGTGATTCGGTCAGTGTGGGAGCATACATGGCCACCAGATACGTTCGGTGTCAATAATGAAGCCTATAGTCAGAAAACTTTCTGGGTTCGTTAGCATTTATCAATGTAGGTCATCGCAAAAATTAAAGCAACTTGACAAATTATGACAATATAATTTTTTATTAAAATAATAATAATAATAATATACAACATTTATATAGCGCCCTATATAATTTGTAAAATTACTCTAAGGCACCATTATAAGATGTGTAGGTAACACAAAATTATTGTAAGCACCATTATAGTTACGAAATTACCAAGTTTATCAACGTCATTACACAGGGGCTCGGTTTCGAGATTTTGATGCATAACATCAGTGAATAACCACAACACTAAAATTCAGCTTTATAAAACCTTGTAAAAGTCGAGGCTATCGACAAGGTTTAGAATGTGTTTATTAAATACCTTTATAAGTGTTGTGGTTCTTCAGTGATGTCATTAATTACTCAAAGTACGAAACCGAGCCCCTGTTAACGTCGTCTGCTAGCGATGCTGACCGATTATACATGGAATCTGTTTCAAACGAAATGTTCTTGGCATCGTTATCAGCTACTGAAAGGACCACTTTAATTAACAATTTCCGAGTATATATGCTTCTGAAAATAACGTTCAAGTCCGTTCAGCGCCGCATCACTTCCAAATACATGTAATCTACCAATGCGCGAAAAACAGCTTTAATTTTAAACAAGCAGAAGTTATGCAATTATCAACAATTTTTCAACATAAACACACATATACTCTCAAACAATGAATATTTTAACAAGACCTCAATAAATACCCTATCACAGGACATCAATAGACATTTTAACAAGACCTCAATAAATACTCTACACAAGAAACCAATAAATATTTTCAAAAGACCTCAATAAAAACACTCTTCACAAGACAATAAATATTTTAACAAGACCTCAATAAATACCCTATCAAAACCCAACAATACATATTTTGTTAAAAAGAACTCAATAAATACTCTACATCGATCCATCGAGTCTTGCATAAATCTACCAGCTTTGTCTTCCTCTCCAGTGGAGCCTCCAGGTGGATAATCTTCTCCAGCTGCCTCTGGCGTTTCGGCGATGCATTGAAGAAGAAGCAGATTTCTTTCAAGGTTCCTAGCATATTCCTCATCACCGGTATCTGGCACGCCTTCACAATGCTCAGGTTGAGACGATGTGCTGCACAGTGGACGTAGATTGCTTTGTCGTTGATAGCCTTGATGCGTCCTTGCACACCCTTCACATGTCCAGCCATGTTAGATCCACCATCGTAGCCCTGGCCTCTCAAGTTTTCAATTTGAAGATCCAAGTCCTTAGGCATATATAGATATGTGTTGCCCAAACAAGGAGTCCACTACGTATACTTATATTCTAAACAATAGGGGATTACTCCTCTATTGTCTATATATTCAAGTTTTTCAAGGTTTATTTTTACACTCACGCCACACGTATACGTGCGTAACAAGATGTCACATATTACATAGTATACATTGATGGACATAGTACACATATAATATGAAACAATTTATACAATAACAACCCATTTCGATAATTCTTTTAGCTAACTTATTTCAGATATTAAGTATCTTTATTACTCTTTGTATAAATTTACTTACTTTTGTTAAAAGTACCGTGTTACATATTGAGAACATTCCTTTCATTTAGTAGGGTCTCCAGTCAGGTCAGTGCACGTGGTCAAGGCTCACCGGACTGACTCTACCTAATCGTATTGTTCTAATGTCTAAGGACTATACCATCTGTTGGAATTAGGTATATAGGTAAAGTGTTATTTCAAAGGTAGAGTCCATTTCATGATAGATAAACCTGTATTTTCACCTGTGGTTTCATGTACACATGATCACCAGGAGTGAGTTATAATACCAATTAAAAAATGTAAATTTCAAAGAAAATAAAGCATCTTCTTTAGCATCACTTTATCAGGTGAATAATAACCAATGTTAGCATAAAAGCCTGGCGTGTACATCCTTTTCATTAGGTGTTGCCCTTGTACATATGTATGCGTACAAATTCACAATAAAAGACAAACAGTTAAATCATAATTCATATTTATGACAAAATAAATCAAGATTTAATTGCCAAAATGCTCGCCTAAACTACATGCACATGAAGGGCATGACACAAACATCAATATTTTAACCAAAAACCTACATTTTTATCATTTCTTTTTACAGAATTTGTTAACACTCGCTCCGCACGGCCACCATAAAATATAGATACTCTACGCTATAAAATATAACCTGGAAACTCAGAAAACTATTCTACGCCTCACTCGATCTGTTTGACAATGGAAATATGTCCGATAAATTCTTGCTATCTACGCTCGGCAGTACTTGAAATAGCTTAGTATTACATCTTCAGAAAAAAAATGCCTCGCTCCGCTCATCTGGGAAATCATAATTGCCACAATCTCAGAAATAATGTAGTTCTATATATTTTTCGTACCAGAAAGTAGTATATGTACATGTACAACCGACAATTCTAATTTATTAGTTCTAGATACGTGCAAAAAAATGTCTTTTTCTGAGTTTAAAATTTTGGGCAACACCTAAAATTAATTCCTGGGTTGTAATGTTGTAATGGTTCCAGATATGACGATCTCCCTCGATCCACTGGGTTACGACGTAGTCTGTGAAAGGTGTTGTGTTCAAGGGTAGGTCAGCATCCTCAAGTTCACCTAAAGCGTTGACCCACACATCGTCCACACTCTCCAGGGGCACCTGGGGTAACACTGCGGCCAAGCGCACAAGTCAGAATGATTGTTTGCTATATATAACCAATTTGGCTTGGATATTCATCATCAGCTTGGATACATATTAAGGAGTGCTTAAATTATGGTAACACTCATCATCATCTCAGTAATTAGCATAGGCCGTGATCACTTTTAGCTCACCTGGATGGAAATGATAGCTTGGATAATTAAAGATGTTCAATGATTTTTATGATAGTTATAAGATACTTATAACATCTAGGAATTTTGATTAATTAACTGATTAGTTAACTGTTAAACACCACACTCTTAGTTACACATTACATTCTTACATTTTGTACAAGGTAATGTAGGCTTCTTATTAAATGTTATAATAATAAAGATTATTTAATAACTATTTATATTAATATAATATTCATCTTATCATATCAGCAGCACAAGGACTACAAAATGGATATATCTAATACTGAATATACATATTCATATTTATATATATGATTTATATTTAAATAATTTAAATTCTAACATTTGTCATTATAAATCTGAAAAAACCCTTATATAATATATTATTAAATTAAATATGATAAAACACCACCTTAGATAGAACGGTTAACCACAGGTAAAAACACAGGTAAACACAGGTAAAAACACAGGTAAATACTTCCCATACTACTTAGAAACAGACTTAAATTCTTCTAACAACATTCTTCCCCCATGTTATTTTAAAAATTGGGGGAAACGAGAACAAGCCGGATGAGACATAATTTTACGTTACATCACATCCCGTGAACGCTTTTATCGGAAATGATCCAAGGACGGTACAGGAATTGATCGCATAAGGGAAACCACTCTGTTAACACTTAACATCGGAAGTAACATTCGAGTACGAAATTGGTCTGAATTATCCTTTACATAACACCGGGTGCGATGCACCTACTTTAGGTAGTAAGCAAAACGAATTGTTAATCAAATGTATTGTTGACAATAAAATTAACTGACTTCAGGTTCAGAATATTGTCAACTGATCTTTAGAGTTTCGCTTTATTTTAAAAGTGTTTACATATCAAGTTATTTTTTTACCAGAACAGATGAACTCTCAAATTATTATCTGTCGCACTCATAAAGGATGATAATTGAAATATATTGCTTTTTAGTTCAGCAGGTCTAAATTTTAATTTCTTTCAATTCTGCCGTTAAAATGCTTAGAACGAATACAAAAAAGCACATCTGTTTCAGCTTCAAATATATCTCTAAAAACGTATTTAAAGGCATAAAATATCGAAAACTGTTTAGGCCACATGTTTAGTAGATTGGTTTACATGTACAATGTAAGAAGCGACACAATTTTACTGTTTAAGCCACACGTTACTCATTGTTTGGCAAATTGTCTAAGCTAAATGATGCCGCTAAAAAGTTATGATCACAAAAATATCAACATCAAAGATGCTTTCCCTTTGAAATAAAAATATCTTAACGATGAAGCAGCAAAATAGAGTTTTCTGGGTTAGAGTTACTTCCCTTGTAAGGATATTCAACTCCTAAATATCATCACTGGAATAGTGTCTAATTGGCAGTGGTGACATTTTTATAGTACTTGAGTTTGACTCTGTTTTTTATCAATTATTTAAGGTTTTAAATACTAAAATTTCGAATAACTTTAATAATTGGGAAAACCGTCACAAGACATGATTTGTGTAGGTTATCTCTGTCGAATATGAATGTCGAGTGCTTCATAATAGTGACATTGATAATAATACATTTCAACCTGATGGTACTCGTTGCAATAACGGTAATAAGGGCTTGATTCATTGGTCGTTGACAGATTTGCAATGTACACATTTCGTGATAATGCATTGGAGATTTCAGTTTTCAGATCATGTTCTTTATAAATTGTGTAAGAAAGATAACGCTTACACAAATTGCTTGTACATTGTTTAAGGTACGTAGAATAAGTCCTTAATTATTACATCTTGTTTCAACAGCGAAATGCAGGTTGATAAAAACTATGGCCAAGTTGTATGGTCGCCATCTTGATCTCATTTACTAAATCAGTGTGTGATCCTTTCGTTTACTTGTCACTTACCATGTTCGAACTTACTCTGCAGGTAGGGCATATGGATGTACCTGCTGTCCCCATTGTATAATCGTCAGAAGCGACTAAATTTGGGATCTTCTCTTTTCTCTTCTTTCTAAACAACGTTCTTCTTTCTAATGTCTCCCTTGACAATGCCTCACTTTTGGCTTTTAGTTGAGCGTTCGCCCCTGTAAGGAAGGCTTTGGGCTTTGCCCCCTGGCCGAGACATACCATAGTCTGTAAAAATGGTATTTTTTTACTCATGCTTAACGCTTAGTAATTTAGGAGTGGGACGACTGGCTCGCCTGTTGTCAGTAAAATGTGACCCGTTAGGGTGTCCTGATGAGTGTCTTCGGCAGTATATTTCAGTGAGGTAGCACTTATAGTCGGCATCAGTTCCGCGCTATCACAAGGAGACAAACACGAACATATCGCAGCCTACCAAAACACACACGCATACACTATACACATACATCTTGCACACAGGGGAGGCCGTCCTTAAATGACCATAGATGTTGATAAAACGTTTAACAATACTAAACCAAACCAAACCAAATGTTCGAACTTCTTTGAGGAAGTAAAATTACTTGAATTTAAACTAGATGTGCATTACAGGCGTCGCTGATGAAGCAAATCACGCTGGTATCCTTCCAGAACACCGGGTCTTATTCTTCTTGTACTTTTTTTCAAACATCTCAGTGAAAATCTTTCCTTTGTTTATATTTTGTTCAGCAGTTTTTGTATTCGTCTAGAGATCGGCACTATTTGTGAGATAATTCGATTTTTAAGCATCCTCTGCAATGACGAAACATGCGTCCAAGTACATCTTGTTCTGACTAAGACGTTTGACTTTGATCATGGCGACTGGGAATGACGTATACAATGCTGTTCGTCCGGATATTGCTCCCCTGATATAGGCCTTCTAAGTGTGTACTTCGGATTGCTTTGTAAATAAGACAACGGTCAAGGCTTCCTGTGCTATAAATAGAAAATAGAAAAAAAACATTTTCAGCAGATGCCGCAAGTTCCTTCATTCGAGGTGGTATTCCCCACAGTAATTCCTGTCACTGCTTCTCGACTGTATTTTTACTTTGCGGCTGCATCGACGTCATGGCGTCAACCGGAAATCCATATTTACGATACTTACACACACATTCCAGTTCAACACCCAGGCGTTATTTACTTATGTTATACAATTCTTACACCTACGATTCTTGTTAAAGCTCCGATCAATGTTGTTCATACTTTGTGTTGCATATTTCCTCATGAACTCAATTCACGCTTGTGAAGACGTTTTGTTTTTTAAATTACTAACGATTATTCGTCAAATACGGAAATATAAGGAAATGCTATTTGATAATGTAGAACCCAAAACTAATGAATCTTTAAAGTCTATACATTTAAATTGCGAAGAAATAATTTATGTTCTTGAGATTATAAAATTAGGAAAAGCCCCGGGTATAGATGATATAAGTCACCACATGCTAGGAGATACAGCAAAAACAGTTTGTAACCCTTTATAGTTATTGTTTAATATGTCCCTATATCAATGCGTGTATCCAAATCTATGGGAAAAAAGTATAATTATGCCACTATTTAAGAAAGATAACAAAAACCTACCTTCAAATTACAGACCTATCTCTTTACTTTCTTCAGTAGGCAAGGTTTTTGAACGTTTTAATGCCAAACATATACATAACATTTTTTTTGGAAAACTCATTATTTTACCAAAGACAATCCGGATTTTGACCTAAACTCTCAACTATCCATCAATTGATCGAAATTTATCATAACATTTGTCTTAACCTAGAAGAAAGAAACATACATGTATGAGTTCTGTAATATATCAAAGGCATTTGATAGAGCATGGCATTTAGGTCTTCTTCAAAAATTAAAATATTATGGTATTTCTGATTCAATTCTGAAATGGCTAGAAAATTACATTGAAAATAGACACCAACAAGTATGTATTGGTGAAACACTTAAAGGCGGCAGTACCACAAGGATCCGTGTTAGGGCCGTTACTATTTTTAATTTATATTAATGAAATTACAGACACATTAATTCGTGTATCTCGTCTTTTTGCTAATGACATGTCCATGATAGATAGTTCTTTTTCTTGTAGAGATATTGAATTAATAATGAATAAGGACTTAGAAGGTTTGCGGGAGTGGGCTAAAAAATGGCTTATCAAATTTAGCACAGAAAAAAACTAAAGTGTTATTTATATCTAACATTGACACTGATCATGTAATTGATCTTGAGTTTAATAATTCCCCTTTGGAATTTGTAGATATGCATAGTCATTTAGGCGTTATTTTTGGCTCTGCTGCTAAATGGGGAGATCGCATTGAAAGTTTTTATAAGTCTCCTTAAAAAAGGGTTAATGCATTAAAACAATTGAAATTAACTTTTAATAAAACAACTTTGTAAAAAATAGACACTAGCTTTATTTTACCCACTTTATACGCATGTGAAGTGTGGAGTGGCTGCTCTAAATTCCGTAGCGATCTAATTGAAAAACTGCAACTTGAAGCGGCATGCATTGTATTAGGTTTACCTATATATGCCCGTAGATAATCTTTATATTTTGAAACAGGTTGGGAAACTCTAAAAGATAGAATAGAACGGAAAAAACTTAACTTGTTGTACAAAATACACCATAAAACAACGCCTATGTATCAATACTCAATACTCCCCCGGCTAGTTAGAGAAAACAACCCGTATGTATCTATACTCAATACTCCCCCGGCTAGTGAGAGAAAATGACCCGTATGTATCTATACTCAATACTCCCCCGGCTAGTTAGAGAAAATGACCCGTATGTATCTATACTCAATACTCCCCCGGCTAGTTAGAGAAAACAACCCGTATGTATCTATACTCATTACTCCCCCGGCTAGTCAGAGAAAACAACCCGTATGTATCTATACTCAATACTCCCCCGGCTAGTTAGAGAAAACAACCCGTATGTATATATACTCAATACTCCCCCAGCTTGTTAGAGAAAACAACCCGTATGTATCTATACTCGTTACTCCCCCGGCTATTTAGAGAAAACAACCCGTATGTATCTATACTTATTACTCCCCCGGCTAGTGAATGAAAACAACCCGTATGTATCTATACTCGTTACTCCCCCGGCTAGTTAGAGAAAACTACCCGTATGTATCTATACTCATTACTCCTCCGGCTAGTTAGAGAAAACAACCCGTATGTATCTATACTCACGCAAGAACGAGGCTACAACATGAGTACTGTAAAATTAATTACCGTCATGGCTTTGGACACCAAACTTTCATGTTCGTGGTGATGTTGTACGTAAGATTGTACAGAATCTTTGAATGACAATTGCTTGACGTTAAACGCGATGTAAATGTGATTTGATTTACCCACCACTGTGCGCATATAATATATATAGTCACTGTGGAGAGGAGTGTTGACCAGCGATTCGTCACGATCAGTCCGCTATGATGAGCCTGTCTATACCTTACCTGTAACGGGTGTATATCCGTACATACGAACTCATACTCAGTGTCGGAGACTGTTAGTATATTATTGTCACAATGGTAAGAAATCTAAAAAACGGAAAAAGGCTTCTGGACAAGATGTACATAGTGAGAGTAACGAAGATAGTCATGCAGATCAAAGCAGTCTAAACATAGGTGTCAGCAGTATACTAAACGCGGTAAACAGAGTGTTATACCCATCGAGTCCATCTGCAACAGTAACAGTACCGACGGAAACATCCACGCCCAAACTCAATACGAACCCGGAGGACGCAGACAACCAGTCTACCAGCATTTCAGACAAACTCGCGACTACAGACAAAAAACTTGATACCATACTGAATAAACTGAAAAAGCTAGACAGCATAGAACGGAAGCTAAATCAGATGGATAGTCGAGTCACATAAGTCGAGAGTCGCATCGAGATTGCAGAGGCTAAAACAGAGGAGTTGGAGCAAGCTGCGAGTTTTGTATCCTCAAGGCTAGACATTTTAGAACAGCGCAATTCCAATGCGGACAATGCCATTGTGACCGTCAAGGAACAGGAAAAGATAATCAGTGCGATCAGCAAGGAGCTTCATGACATTAGGTCCGATCGCGACGAGCTCCAGTATTCCATGGTTGATTTACAATGTAGATCGATGAAGAACAACCTTGTGCTTTCTGGTCTAGGCGGGGAAACCCGTAACGAAGACACAGAATCGCTTTTGTGGGACTTCCTGTTTTTTTAAATTGGTATCGATCGCCGGATCGAGTTCGGTAATGTTCATCGTTTTGGCAAGTTCATCAAGGGCAAAGATCGACCCATCATTGCCCGGTTCCTTTATAATGCGGATCGTCTGTTGGTACAACGCAACTCCCATCGGCTCGCGGGATCGCGGGATGGAGTATATGAACAGTTCCCTTCAGTGATCGAGGAGCGTAGGAAGCAGTTGTACCCTGTTAAAAAACAAAATAAACTTGCCGGCAACAACGTGAGACTAGTTCGCGACAGGCTATACATCAACGGGGAGTTGTACAACGGTGATGCCGTCCAGTCCAAACCCACGTACATTAACGTCGCCAACAGCAACGCTAATGCTCACAACACCCACACTGGTGCCCATTTCCAGGGCCAGAGCCCCAGCAGCCAAACGCGACCGCAGGGGCCCGGTTCCACGAGTTACAGCCACCGTAACAACTCCTCACGTCATCACCGTGGGCCTCCTCAAGGCCAGTCGCGAGGCAATCCCAGTGATCGTCATGGGGGTATCAGCGTGAACCCATGCCTCATCCCGGAGCGCGCGGAAACAGTGGAACATTAGAACGGATGGATCACCAGTCAAACGGACAGTGGTCATATTCCAGATAGGACGGACAGTAGAGTGAATTGTCCTTTATATCATGGAAGATCGGTCGTGGACTTCTGGACAAACTACGTAACGATGATTTTGTAANTATGCTTTTGTAACGTACCTCGTCAAATATGATATAATATGTCTATGTGAATGTGCAGTTAAGAATGATGACGATTTTGATATAGCAGGCTATGAAAAAATAGTTTATCCAAAATCCTATTGCAAAGGCGGCGGTATTGTTATATTTTACAAATCAGAACTATCTGGTAAACTTTCTTGTGTAGAAAATGTACATGATAGCATTATATGGTTGAAATTAGATACAAATGATTCGCAAATTGATAATATATATTTTGCGTTTTGTTACCTTCCCTCAGTAAATAGCGTTTTCTACGATAGAGTGATTTTGATTTATTTCAGTGTCTTGAAGACACTGTGTCCAAATACAAATCAACGGGTACTGTATATATCTTCGGTGATTTTAATGCCAGAACTGGTAATAGAAATAATTATATTTCTGATGACCATTTACAGGATGGTATCGCCAAAGCATTGGGAAATTTGATTAAGTATACAGCGGACCCTGATTTACCAAAACGTCAAAATATGGATAGTTCTGTTAATAATTTTGGTAGGAAGCTTATCGATTTATGCAAATCATCGGGTCTTCGTATCCTAAATGGACGCCACCCTAATGATGAGCACGGAAGTTTCACATTTTATAACTCAAACGGTTATTTGATTGTTGTTGTGTATAAATTTATCTCTGGTCAGTTTAATACTTTTTCTGACCATTCCCCGGTCTGTTTTTACTTGCATTTAAAATGTATTAATCCGAGTAACAAAACATCCCTTGATTTTGATAATGAAAAGACACCATGTAAAACTGTCAAATGGAATGATACAAATACTGCTTTGGTCTTAGAGAGTCTCCAAGACATTATTGAACTGATCAACGATAAACTAGACGTGACTTTTGATAGTCACGAGGATGTTAACAATTGTGTAAATGATATATGCAAGATTATAAATGATTGTTCTTTGCCTTTTTGTGATGTGAGGGTAAACGCATCTATTAATGTAAGTAGCCGTAAAAATGTAAATCACCAAACCGATAAACCATGGATTACAGAAAATTGTAAAACATTGTATAATAAATATAAGCGGTCATTGTCAGAATTTAATCATTGTAAATCTGATGATAACCATCACATATTGATCACTTCGAAACGTTCTTACAAGAAAATGGAGTCAAAGCTGAAACGTCAATACAAACGACACAAAGATGACATGCTGGAAATGTTAAAAAAATCGAACCCCAAGAAGTTCCACAAACTATTTAAAAGCAAATCAAGCCAATGGGCAAATTCAAGTTTATCAAACGAAGATTTTTATACTTATTTTAAAAATCTAACAATGAGTAATAATAGTGATGTAGATGACAGGGAACCTAATATCGACGTGGCCATCTACGATGAATTAGACAAAGATATTGATAAAGATGAAATGTTAAAAGTCATAAACAATCTAAAAAACAACAAAAGTTGCAGTGAGGACTTAATAATCAATGAAATTTTTATTAAAGGAAAAGTTATTTTGTTGACTTGTATGGAAAAAATGTTCAATGTGATTTTTAAGTCTGGGCATTTCCAAAAAGCATGGTGCAAAGCTTGTATTGTTCCAATTCACAAAAAGGGCAACTTAAATGACACCAACAATTATCGTGGCATTTCGTTAGTTAGTTGTTTTGGAAAAGTTTTTACGGGCGTTTTAAATACCAGAATATTAAATTGGGAAAAAAAGTATGGTATTCTAACTGACGCACAGTTTGGTTTCAGACCTGGAATGTCAACCACTGACGCCATTTTTGTTTTACAAACCCTTATAAATAAGTCCCTAAAAAAGAAAAAAGCGTTTTTACTGCTGTTTTGTAGACTTTAAAAAAGCTTTTGATTTTGTTAATAGAAGCAAGTTATGGTGTAAAATGATCAATTGTGGTATCAGAGGTAAGTTCCTTCAAATTTTGATTGACTTATATAATAATGTTAAATCATGTGTAAAGTATAATGGAGTCCTAAGTGATAGTTTTTGCATCAAGATTAGACTTTTACAGGGCGAAGTACTGTCACCAGTTTTATTTTCTTTATATGTTAATGATTTTGAGATCAATTTCATAAAAGACAATTGTCCAAGTGTAGAACTTCAACTTATAAACCTATTTTTGATCATGTATGCAGATGGCATGGTGCTGCTATCAGAAACACCAGAAGGTCTCCAATCTATGCTGGACTCCTTACAGGATTATTGTAACACATGGGATTTGGAAGTCAACATATCTAAAACCAAAATAGTTGCTTTTAGAAATGGTGGTAACTTACGAAATTATGAAACGTGGTCTTATAAAGATACAAACATTGATATCGTGGATGAATTCAAATATCTAGGTATGCTTTTTAATTTTAATGGAAAATTTCTTAAAACACAGAAGCATGTGGCTGATCAAGGGAGAAAGGCACTGTTCGCCTTAACATCTTCATTACGCAATTATTGTTTTAATATTGAAACTCAGTGTACTATTTTTGACTCTTATGTAAACAGTATTTTGTGTTATGCCTCAGAAATCTGGGGATTTCACAAAGCACCTGATGTAAATAAAGTTCATTTAAATTTTTGTAAAAAAATTCTGGGAGTCAGACAATGCACTAATAATGATCTGGTTTATTGTGAACTTGGTAGATTCCCCTATATAGTCCAAAGGAAACTGAGGAATTCTAAATACGAGTTAAAAGTGAAATGTAGCGATAACTGTATATTAAAAGCTTGCTATGACGAGCGTATAAGTGGTAATGATGACTGGTTAATTAATATTAGGCAAGAATTAGCTAGCATGGGTTTGGAGTATATCTTTGAGGAAAACTTACCTATTAATATTGCGGCAAAGATTATAGAACAAAGATTGCTCGATGTTTCACGACAAAGTATGTTAACAAATATTTCAAATTCTTCAAAGGTTTTTTTTTATCAACACCTGATAGACAATGTCGACTTACAGTTTTATTTGCGTAAGCCAATTAAATCAAAATTCAAGCGTCAAATTACTCGCTATAGACTGTCCTCTCACAGTTTAAATATTGAGGTCGGGAGGCGGAATAATACAAACCGTCATAATCGACTGTGTACTGATGTAATTTAGGCGACACTGAAGATGAGCTTCATTTTATTCTCAAATGTCCATTTTATGAAAATCTAAGGTTAAAGTACATAAAGAAATATTATCGTTGAAGTCCGGGTGTGTTTAAGCTAACTCAACTATTAAGTACCGATAATGTAAGGGAACTTTTTAATCTTGGAAAATATTTACATTTGGCAACAAGTGTACGTAAAGAGTCACTCTCCTCTTAACATATGTCCATATGTTATTTTGTATTGTATTGCATAACATGTTGTACTTATCTTGTAATATATGTATTATACCCATGAGTCAGTTGACTCGAGGTTAATACAAAGTAATATCAAAATGATATCAAAAATACTCAATAGAGAAAACAACCCGTATGTATCTATACTAATTACTCCCCCGGCTAGTTAGAGAAAACAACCCGTATGTATCTATTCTCCCTCTCTGTCAAGCACCCTTTCACATCAAATTACTGAGAGAAAAGTATTTAATTTTTGCAAACCTTTCACCCATTCTTAGTTTAACTTAAGAATGTACACCTCTGAGAAGTAAAAAAAATCCTGTATTAAACTTTTTTTCTTATATGGATTTTTGGAAAAAGGAGTTAATGGCATAGTAGTGAATGCCAAAAAAACTTCATGTCGGTGTGTTCGTTTTTGTGCTATGATCGGTCAAAGATACCAATTAAACACAATATGTGATTTTAGGTGAATTTTTGGGGTTTGACCATTTGCAGAACAAATTCATACAATTTCTCCCAAGTGTGTTATCAGATATGTATGAATGTTTGTAGAATTGATAAAAATATTATTTTCTTTGTAACTATGGAAGTAAAATTTCTTATTCTTATTCATTTTACTCAGAAATGCGATTTTAGTTACCCCTACCCCTTATTTTTTAATGAAAAAATGCAAATTTTTCACCATTTTTTGCAGATTAAACGCTTGATATAAAAAGAAACTGTATTAAACTTTTTTTGGTATTCAATGAATCAAAAGAAAATGTGTTTCTCTTTCTAAAACAGCCACAAAAATGGGAGGTCGGTGTGCTTCTTTCACCTTTTCGGGGTCAAAAATCAAAAGTGCTTCAGTTACCCTAATATGTAAAAAAAAATATCAATAATATATAACTTTCCATTTTTTTGCATATTATAGTAATCATATTGAACATTATAAAGTTGTATAGCAAAATTGAACCTGCTACAATTAAAAATGGTGACACAATGACAATTTAAGTGATCAATCTAGTGTCAAAAAGGTGAAAATTTGGCCCTTTGTGAAGCGCAAGAAATTCACATAAATACACTTTTTCAAAATGGCCGCCAAATTGGTCATTTTTTAAAAATTCCTGTAAAAAATGTTCTACACACAACAGACATCTAGTTTTTTTTACATGTTTTTCAGATGTGTGTTTGCTATTATACCTATCATAATTTGTTAAATATTACAAAAACCTGTTACACCAGATCAAAACGAGACTTGAACGTGATTGAAACCTCAGAAGAGTACATCTTTTATATGTGTATATGGGGCAAAGAAGTAATTCCAACAGTGTGGACAAGTTTAGGTTGTCAAATTTTCGGAGCGATCCACTCCTTTTTCAAGACACAGTGAAACAGAACAGTTACATGTACATATATATCATATTACAAGAAGATAGAATTGATATACTATAATTGAAAATATAGCTATTATATAAAACCAATAGTCCCCTCGGCTAAAGACAGCCGAAGGCAGCAATTACGCTGAGAGCATCGCGGACAAGGAACGCTGATGTAGAGGACCTATTCTTGCGCAAGATGCACTGTCATATAAAGTGAGTCAACGAGAGATATCAAAAACGTGGAACATGTGTGCATTTGGAAATCTGGCCCGGTAAATGTGAAAAATCTCCAATCTGCTACGGAATGTCTCATTAGTCGCCTCTCAATACTGTGATGGATCTAAGTCACAGCAGGGGGTCCCACTTAGTCGCCTCTTTTGGTTTGCAGGAATAATGCATGTGCCTCTATTAGTTTGCAGGAATTATGCATGTAATTATCAAATGAGTGAGTGCAGGAAGAATAAATAGATAAAATGGCTAAGATACTGTATAAATCTGCAAAATAAATCTGACAACGGCTGTTGGTCACACACACTGACATGAAGCAGCAGGCAGGCGAGATAGCAGACCAACTGTGCAGTAATGAATCATTAGGTCAAATGCCCCCTGGAAGGAAAACGAGCGGATGGCAACCGCCTATCGTTCGTTCATACCTCGAGGGTAGCGGGTTTGTAGATTGGTGATCCAAAACCGTTCTCTCGTACGTCGTCTCGTTTCATCCCATGTAGGGCATTGATCTATGGCAACAACCTGCATGTCTTTCCAACTATGGCTAGGCATATTAAAATGCCTTGCCACAGGGAAGTCTGGTTTGTTCTGCTTGATGGAGCAGCGGTGGTTGTTGATCCTGACATTGAGCTGGGTGCAGGTCTCGCCCACGTACTGTAACTTGCATTTATTGCAGGTAATAAGGTACACCACATTGACTGATGTGCATGTCAGCGTTTGTAGTATGTGAAACACTTTGCCGTTGATTGTACATTGAAATGTATCTGTGGAGCGCGTGTATGGACACAGTTTGCACACCTTCTTGTTACAGGTATTGAAAGAGTCTTTCGCCGCAGCAGGGTTAGGTGTAGGAAGCTTGCTGCTTACCACAAGATCTCTAATGTGTTTAGGTCTACGATATGCCAGTATAGGAGACTCTGGAAAGATCTGCCTAAGTTTCGCTGAAGATTCGATGATGCGCCAGTGCTTTTTCAAGATAGATGGAAGAAGCGGCATGTCTGGGTGGAACATGACTACACAAGGTACCCTTTGTGTATGGGGTCTGACTTTGTATACAAGCAGACTTGCCCTGTCCAGTACCCTCACTTTGTCTATTCCCCGATCTATCAAAGTAGATTTGTATCCTCTGCCAAGAAGGTGGGACTTTAACTCTGAACATCTGCTTTCAAAGATGATGTCATCCGAAATAATACGCCTGATGCGCAGAGCTTGGGAGTAGGGTATGCTTCTCGTGGTGTGAGAGGGGTGACAACTGGATGGGAGGAGATACTGGTGTGTGTCAGTAGGTTTACAGTGGAGGTCCGTACTAATCTTACCATAAATCAGAGTGGAACTGGTGTCCAAAAATGTGTTGCTCTCCGTTGAGATATCCGCTGTGAATTTGATGGTGGCGTGGAACGCGTTAGCGTACTCAATAAACTCGTCAAAGGAGTCCCGACCCGATGTCCATTTGATTTCAACGTCATCGATAAATCTCAACCAGCTAAATGGCTTAATCGGAGCAGATGTTAAAAGTTGAGCTTCAAGATGTCCCATAAAAACATTGGCATATGAGGGGGCCATCTTAGTACCCATGGCTGTACCGCTTACTTGTATGTAGTTATCCTCATTGAATGTAAAGTTGTTAAGTGTGAGGACAAGTCTTAGTAAATCCACCAGGCTATCAGTCGATGGGTGTTTGGTACTGCGCCGTTCCCATGCCTCGCGACAGGCTGCAATGCCGCCGTCATGCGGTATGTTAGTGTAGAGGAAAACGACGTCCATCGTAACTAACAAGGTACCTTCTGGTAGGTAATATGTGTATACATATATTGATGTATTGTCGCTTTTGAAATCTTTTGTGTTATAACTGTTGAGGAGAGGGCTTTACTAATGTTGTAAAAACTTGTACCCGATCCTATTGCTGTAAAAATAAAAAGCAAAAAATATGCTTAAACTTAAACTAAACTAAACTAAAACTAAACTAAACTAAACTAAACTTAAACTAAACTAAACTAAACGATATTTGATAATGAACAGTGAGTTTCTCTTTTCTATTTCCCCAAATATTCAACGAAAACCTCTATATCATCAATGTAAACTGTGTTTTTCTTCTGTTAACTTCCCGTGTCTTTTACATGGTTTAAACTATATTCCTATTTGCTTCTCATTCCTGTTCGCTTTTCCCCGTCCGGGTTTCCCGCAGACGGCCAAACCAAATAATATTAAATTCCGATACGGACCTGTAATGAACTGTGGTTTATCTGGTATAAGATCCGAATGCAGGCTGATACAACCGGAGCTGGGCGATATCACCCGATGCGGGCCGATATCGACAAGTTATTACACGGGCTTGGGTATAGTGTAATACATATACAACACGAGGGTTACGGGTTGCTCCGGATTCCGTCTCATTTCTGGTTTATACACGCACGTGTCACGCCATAAAAAATAGGACCCCACCAACTCCCGGTTTTCGTTTTCAGCAGGAAGGATTTAAGCTCGAAAATGTCGTCAACTAAAACAACGTACTAATGTGCTGCGAAAGGCGGCTTTTTTGACAACAACAATCAATGAAAGTATTGGTATATGTCTAAGGAAAATTCTATCCATTTCCAACCCGAACATAAATATCCAGAGGGAAGAAGGTGGAAGCATGAGTTTTGCGTCACCAGAATTAACTTGATCGACCTGCGTACCATCATGTATGTTCCAGACATTTTGTTGATGGCGAACCAACGGCACAAAAAAACTCGCATCCCACTTGGTTTGCTAACAAAAACAACTTTAAACCAGAGAGGAATCGCTGACCTTCAGCGGCAGTCGTTAAGAGACAGAGGGATACCGACTTATACTTCTGTGTGTGTATGTGTGTGTGTGTGTGTGTGTGTGTCTGTCTGTCTGTCTGTGTGTGTTATACAGACATATATATGTTACTTTCTGCGTTCTGTACGCATGTCATGAGAGATTACTCTCCAAATATGTATGTCATATTATGTATTATATGTATGTATACCTATGGGTCATAAGGACCCCGGAATAAACTTGAATTGAAATTGAATTGACTAGAAGGGGATGGAAAGACATATTTCTTACGTGTAGAAAAAATCTTCATATCAGGTACATTCCAGGTGTGTAAATCATATGTTGACGACATTTTGACACAGCAGTACTGTAATATTACTAAACCAAATGATTGTTAATATCCTATACCGGAAGTTACGAAGGTCTATGTTTTTCCGGAAATGTAGACTAATATTCGAGTGAGTATGGGATAAGGGGTACACTCAAAACTCTCCTATTTGAAGGATATTTAAAGCAAATATATGAAAAATATTTATCATCAATCGCATTAGTAGCACGTACACACATACCTAGCATTACTTTTCTTTGGTAAGTTTCGCTGCTTGTTGATATGGTCGATATGGTTGGTAATTTATTAGTCGGCAATCATTTTTATCTTAAATGTTAAAGTGTCATGTTTCTGGTCTTCCCCGATACAAACGGCACTAATGAAACGAAAATACCAGAGGGAATGGAATTTACAAGGAGAAGGCAGAGTGTTATGAATAGTGGATAGTGTTACTAGTGCCGTTTGTGTCGGAGAAGATCACTACTACGATCTCATATTAAATATCTTTAAGCTTTGACCTCAACCAGCTTTGACCTCAACCCCCTACCCTCTCTCTCTCTCTCTCTCTCTCTCTCTCTCTCTCTCTCTCTCTCTCTCTCTCAGCAACACTAAACTTAATTGAAAATATTAATTATTTTAAAAATTGCCATCTATATATTTCATAATGTTATTGGGAAAGGGCTTTACATAAGTTGGACAACTTGTGCCCAATCCCTTTTGTATATTAAATGCAAATAAAAATATGTTTAAATCAATGGTCGATAAATCATTTCTAAATCATGTCATAATGAGGACTCAGTGCCGCTGTCTGTCGTATATCGTATGTTGTTTCCGCCACAACGCGGTTTACATGGTAATATACACTGCGTGCGCGTGCAATGAAATACCTTAAAAGTTCCATCAATTTTTTTTTAATTTGATATACTACTTTATCATTATTTCGCAAAGATATTGCATACAGCTTTTTTTCTGTCCATGACACTCATTTGACTAGTTTTTGATGGATCACTTTCAAATCTGGTACCGTCTTATAAGGAAGATTAAATTGATAGTGGTTTGCTGAAAAGGAAATGATTGAGTTGATTTATATCCCCGTTGTCATGGAGTTCGGGACGCTGCTGAAAACGGAGCAATATTGCGAGGATTGACTTCCTGTTTATCTGTGGTTGTCTCTGTGAGAAGGAAACCTCTTTTTAATTTATAGTCGTTTTCATTTGATATCGGCTTTAACTATTTTCTTTTGTAACATGAAGGTTTGTATTTTTAATATCACTCATTACCGTACCTTGTTGATTCCTTGCCACTAGCTCAGGTCTCACTTTGAGTGCGTGTCGTTAACGTACCTTGTCGATTCCTTGCCACTAGCTCAGGTCTCACTTTGAGTACGTGTCATTAACGTACCTTGTTGATTCCTTGCCACTAGCTCAGGTCTCACTTAGAGTACGTGTAATTTGTTTGTTTAGACAATGTTTGACATGACAGAATGGTCGATGAAGCAAAAAAAAGTCTACCCTTCTGGAAGACCTAGTCCTATTCTAATCGTTCCCTTTTCAAGGGTCTCCATATAAAGCTTTCCTTTGTATTTCTTTCCGATTTTCAGTTTGAATCACGGTTTTGTTGACATTTTATTATTATTTTGTTTATTTGTTGTGCAGGATTCTGTAATCAGGTAATCATTTTTGGGATGTTCCTGCCAATCTTTGATGATTATGAGGTGGGGGCCCTGCGGAATCAATGACGTCACTGATTACCCGCCGCTAAGTTAGCATTGTGAAGGCAACGTTAAGCAGCCATTGTAGTTCCACTCCCTCTGAAAACAACATCCTTACTAGAACACAAAGTAAGTAAAGGGTATACTGTCGATGTGTTTTAAGAGTGACTGGAACTACAATGGCTGCTTAACGTTGCCTTCACAATGCTAACTTAGCGGCGGGTAATCAGTGACGTCATTGATTCCGCAGGGCCCCCACCTTCCCCCAGTAATTGACGATTTCGATGACACATGAGAATATAACAGACGAATTTTCCAAAAACTGCGGGAATAATTTGAATTGAATTTACTTGAATTCAATAACTTGTTCAGATGGCAACAACAGGGAAAAAACGTAAACGAATTAACACGTCGTAGTATATCTTCGGCGTACAATTAGTATGCTATTTTAAATGTTTCAGGATGTAATTAATCAAACTCTTGATGAATACTTTTAAAATATTGGTGCCACTCACGAATTTATTTACGCATGATATATTTCTAAAGAGCAGATGTAACTAATTGATCTACAATAACAGATTGAAACATATTGCAGAGCTATCGATCCTAGATCCGCATGGCCTTACAGAGTTAATGGAATTGAGCTTTCCAAAGGCTAGTGTGGAATTATTTTATGATATCAGTGTTCTATATTGTTTTCTATGTTATAATGTTACCTATTAATATTTGCATTCGGTTATAATTTTGGTACTTTCAAAAATATTTTTAAGAAATATTCAGCAATGTTAAAACAATAACGTAGATCCTTTTTGTTCATAATCTAAGACTTATTTTCTTCGCGGGGACTAACAATGTTTCCGCAAAAGTCACACCTAGCGAAATTAACAGAAATTTGATACATCCTTACCGAAACACTGTCATAGGGCAAGGGTCAATAAATAGAACAAGCATAAGTGAAAAGAAAGTCCTACAAACTTTTAGCAAATCTGCCGAAATAAGGACCCGCCAAAAAGGCGTTTACAGTATCATCTAACCTGGTTTCTTCAATTTCAATTTCAACAGATTTTATTTACCCTCTGTATGTCAATTGGATTGGACATCAGGCTAGGCCTATTTAAGTCATTTCCAAACTTATTTACAAACATTACATATATTCTGTCATAACAATTCAAATAAATAGTATATGGGAGATAAGTCCAATTTAGTTAATGAAATAGATATTTTTTAAACTATTATTCAATCATTTTCTGTGTTTGTTTTGGATATTAATGTATATTTTTTGACATCCCATCCTACATAAAATCCAAGTGATACAGGCCCTAACGTCCCTGTGTATAAACACATTGGCCATCCAACTAATGGATATATAGGATAAGTTACCAAGAAATACACATTTTGTACAATTTCAAAATATGATATAGATTAATATGGGAAAATGAAGTCATTAGTATCTATTATTGGAGTTGATTCTCTTAAAATTGTAAAGTTTGGTTGTGAGTGAGATTACATATCGAGTCTATTAGCTCGACGAATAAAGTCAGATCTAATTTGTAAAATGTATTTGTTGGTATCAGTGCTGCATATTGTGCAGCCATTTAACAAAGGTTTTAGATTAAAATGATCATGGCTATCAGTTCTACTACACTGAGAAATGTTTAGTACTCGTTGCATTCTAATGTAATTATAGAGTGGGTATTCAAATATGATGTCCACATCTACATGCTGGTGTGTCAATTAGTTGATCCATATAGAAGTCACTTTTTAGATTGCTAGCATGATTTCTAAGATGACAAATTGTGATGTTATATTTTCTTGGACCTCAGTATTTAAATGTACTAGCAATTTCTTTAGTGTTATTCATATTATCAGACTTAATGCCATTTTTAAATTGTTGTATGGAAGTAGCATTTAAACTTTCTGCAGATAGAAGGTCAAACTATCTGCACACCGAGGGAAAATAACTATTGAAATAATTCTCATTTCTACAGAAAGGGGGATTGAAAATACGGCTATTTCCTAGCATTTCTTAGCATATAAAAGGGATACAGACCCAAAAGTCCCTGTGTATAAACACATCTCTTCATTATACAATTGAATTCAATCGTATCACGTTTTGAAAGAAAAGATACTATAAAAAAACCCACATATAAACTGACGTCGTGCGCCTAGATGAAACGATGTTGGCTGATTTCTAATCGATCCCAAATTAGATAAGAGACTAACCTTATAACACAATACCAATATTTCCTAACCATTGTGTGGTATAACGATTCGGGAAAGGATGAACTTTATACACTTGGTTATGACGAGTTTCGATGATGTCTGGCTGGATTGGTGTCAAAACTATTTTGTTTAGAACATAAAATGTTTTCTGTAACATCGGCAAAAGCCATAAACGCTATCTTTATTAATCTTTAGAGAGTGGAGTGTTACCTAATAAAAGGGGCGTCGTCTCCTGCACGGTTTGATATTCAGAGTTACAGACCTTTGCTCATTTCTGAAACCAAAATATATTTAGAGCATAATCTACTTGCTATGTCACCTACGTCAACCAAACTTGTTTTACTAAAGTATTTTGAAACACGTGGGATATCGCTGACTGTTTATCTGCTAAATATATCTTTGGATAAAAATAGGGGTGAAGGAAGGCGATCAATTAACAAAAGTATTTTTAAAAAGACAACGTCACATAAGAGTGCCCTGGCTTATTCCTAGTATTGTATGTTTACCGATTTCAACACAATCAAGAAATATTTAAACCTTTTTTAGTAACATAATAAATATGTATGATTTTACAAGTTAAATGACTGCTGCGCTTATTATTTTCTTCTAGGACGGAAGTATTCCCTACGCAGCTCGTATTGTTTGTAACATTATTTCGCTATAGGCCTATCATTCGATATGCCAATAATAGTCGGAAAGCTGAATTTGTATCACCATAAATAGGCTAAACGACGGAACAACAAAAAGAAACATCGGCTTCGTGTTGATAGAAGCGGAGAGTCTTTAAGGTGTTTGATTCAGTAGTAGCAAAAAGCGTCAGAGCAACGTAGATAATCTAAACAAATTCAAAATCAAATTTAAATAATATTTATTTAGAGTTATATAACATTAGCTCTAAAGAGATATTTATCGACTAGACATGGATATCACAATATTATAGTAAGATATGTACAATGTTAAACAACTACATCTATATTCTAAAATCTACACAAAACATGCAAACTAGACACTAGTTTATACCACAGAAAGAGACACCACAGTACTAAGTCATGAACATATACAGCTAGAAGTTCATGCCAACACCATCAATTATAATCAACATGCTAAATAAGAGACAAATGAAAGCACTAAGATGAATAAGGATAATGTAAAAGCAAAGCACTAAGACAGTTTCCAATAAGCACTGAGCTGGAAATAAACATAAAAAGCTGCATAGTAATTTTAACACAGATCAAGAACAAGCACTGCATTTGCAGGACTCCCCTTCCCAACTGTTGATTTGTGATTTGAATTGATTAAAAGAAGACATTTGTCTACATAAGTCGGGAAGGGAGTTCCATAACTTTGCCGCACTAAAACAAAAAGAATTAAGACCAAAACTTGTAGTTCTCACTTGTGGTATCTCTGCTTAATTTCTATACCTAAAAAAATAGTTATTTTTTCATAGAAATGAGATCATGAAGACAAACAGGAGTTTCTTTATGTATAATTTAAAAAATCTCTAAAGCTAAATTTCTCCTACTCCTTAGTTTCAGACTTGGCATCTTTGACTGCAACAGAAGTGATTCATAAGAACTGTCATGATCTTCAAAAATAAAACGTAAAGCACGCTCCTGTATCTTTTCAAGTTTCTTTGTTTCCCCTTTGCCGCAAAAATGCCAAGCCAATGGGCAATAATTAAAATTTGACATAATAAAAGTATGATATACAGTAAGTCTACCTAGTCTATTAAGATATGTTCCAATTCTCTTTAAGACATTTAACTGACGAGATGCTTTTTTACAAATGTTAGATATATGTTGCTTAAATTTTAGCTGGTAATCTATTGTTACACCTAATCATTTTACACAATCCTCTGGCTGAATTTCTGTTCCTTCAATATAAAAAGTCTAATTTGCAGAATTTCTTTTCTTTCAAAAACATATAGATTGAAATTTAACTGGGGTTGCCTGCATTTAATTATCTGAAAAACCATTAAAACTTAATAAGAACTATTTGTTTCTAGAAAATGTTTCACATCCGTAATATTTGGACTCACATGTGACAGTGTGTTGTCGTCTGCATAGTTTTACAGTTCACAATTTGAGACGAAGTAAAAGATATCAATCAAAAATATTTTTCAAATATTTTTGACAATACTGGTAGCACACTGACTGGACGATAATTACTTTTCTCAAGATTATTGTTTTTCTTATGCAATGGAACTACTTGTGCTATTTTCATTCTGTCTGGAAACGTATAATTTAAAAGAGAATAATTCACAATAGATGTTAAAGGTTTAAGAACCTCTTGATGTACAATCTTTACAATCTTGGCTGAAACTCCATCTATTTCTTTGGCTTTTCTCACACCTAGTTTACCAATGCATTTGCTGACAAAACTCTCATCAACTGGTGTTAAATTAAATGGTTCTTCTACTGTTGTAATATGATTTTGAACAGTCTGAACACTGAGGTGGTATTTATCTACCTCAATGCTGTTGACATTAAAAGTCTCACCAACTCTGTCTTGGTCACACACTAATGCATCATTTTCACATAAAACAATATCACGTTTGACTGAGTTCCCTTTGTTTGTTATAACAGGCTTAATGGTACACCAAAAATCCTTAGATTTTGGTCCTCTAGCACATCGTTCCAGAAAATATTAATTTATTGACTTTCTTCTAATACCAGTACAAAGATTTCTTTGTTTCCGATAGTTTTCCCAATTGGCATTTGTTTTACAGGATAAATATTTGTTATTAAACTCACGTTTCTTAAAAATTGCTGTCTTCAGTTGTATATTCATAAAAGGTGCAGGCTTTGCATACACTTTATTCCGCTTTAACGGTATATGTTTGTTAATAATACCTGTAAATGTGTCCTGAAATTTGTCAAATCCAGTATTTACATTGCCTTCAAGGTCATCTCTACTAAATTCTACTTCTAAAGTGTATAAATCTTGTTTAAAACTATCAATATCTTAAGATTAAAAACTTCTGTACTGTTTCCATTGGGTCGCTTTTGGTGGTACTTCTCCATGAAGCTGACAAGCAATGATATTATGAACATCACCGACCCCACAGTTGAAATTACAGTGTGATGGAAATAGCTTATGATTGTTACTTAAAACTACGTCAATCTGTGATGACTTACTATCTCTGGGGAAACACGTATCACCTTTGATATATCCGAGAGATCAAAAATATCACAAAGATCTTTCAATGGTTGACATTTACTCTCATCCTTAAGGTTGTAATTAAGGTCATTCAAAACTATGAAATTGTCATGTTTTGATAATATTTTATCTAGAGTTCAAGTAGAGTCACTACGAAACACCTCATCATTCATTGAAGGAGGTCTGTAGCTACCTCATATGTAAAGTTTGTCATTGTCTCAATGTCGCTAAATGCCGGTCTCCTGCGATGTCGGAGCGCAAGTCGGCTGCCACTCCTCCACCCGAAGCAGTTCGGTCCGCACGCCAAAAATGGAAGTTGTCCACCCCGAATAATGCATCCGGAAAGGTATTGTCAAGTTTGGTTCAGCTAGGAACAATAAGTCGACTATGTTCTTGGTGAGCAAGTCTCTAATTGAATCATGCTTTTGATGTTTCAAGCGAATGTTAAACAGCTGATCAAAGATGTTTACGTCGCTGCCACCTTCACCGGATGTTGCTGAAGATGTGATATTATCCAAGGCAGGCACGGTCTCGTCGCTGTCTTCGGAATCGGAACCCGGTGATGGTTGTGGGAGGGTGCATCTCATGTAGTATCAATCGTTTTCGTTTCTCGCTAATGTATTGTGAGCAGCGTCGGCTATTCTAATGCGTTTCGTGTGGTACCAGGATTCGCATTTGTCACATAGAATACCCTTCTGGTTCTTCCGCACTGGCTTTTGGCAAGTACCACACGGAAATCTACCAGGCCCTGGGTTGGATGCTATGTCGCAACATAATAACAGAAAAACTGTTATGTTTCTGGGCATTTGTTGATCGGGAATTTCAGACAGTGTTTTGATTTTTTGGCTGGAAATTTGGAACCCCGATGTTGGAAAAAGTGTTTTGATGCCAATTTCCCCCCTAATTTCAAGGAAATACCTGTGGTGTTGGTAAAAACATAAATCCTCACATCTGTGGTTGGCAGTAAAAATCAAGTCTTTCAAGTAAAAACGAGATTAAATTCCAAAAATTGGCAGAGCTAGAGACATTCCGACTAGTCCGGCCGCCATCTTGTTCTTCAGCTATTGCACCTGTAGTTCCTGTCGACACCTATCAGTTAAACTTGCCTGTTTCATACCTTTCTAGATACAAATCACAGCCATAAATTAGTATCACGATGTATTGAAAGAACTTTGAACGATCGATTTTAAGCTAAATGATATTGAGTTTCAAATTGAAAGTATAAAATGGCGTTATACAGAAACTAATTTCAAATGACAAAGATTTTACTAGTCATCCTGCTGACACCGTTATTTGCATTTATACATGTGTCCAATATTTGGTATATACAATATATAAGCTTTACAGTAATGACCAAATATCGAAATGTTTGGAGTCGCTAAGATCGCGTTGGTTTTGCCCAAATTGGAATATTTAAAGTTTGGTGTCTGATTTTCCGTTTTATATACTTCACGTGGAAACTTATAATGCATTTCATCTTTAGGTAAATGTACATAACCAACACAGTCCAAAACTCCTCATCGATACTAAGGCTCCAAATGTACGTCAAACATCATGTATCTACTGGCATATCTCTGCACTAGCCTTTTTTCCGAACAAAAGCAGAAGTATTGATAACACAGGATCGATGCTACAAGGAAAAAATGTCCAATGACGCAATATTCGCATTTTGAGACATAACCAGTTTGTCTCAATCGTAGCCTGGAACTAGCTATATAATTTTCCATCACGTGCTGATTATTTACGTTGGACACCTCTGTGTTTTTCATAACTTAAAACAAAATATGTTAGGAAACACCAAAGGTTTTATACGTTAAACCATTACGCGGTTCTTTTCCGAGTGTGTTTTATTTTTAGTAATTATTGCTCGCTGGTCAATTGGACAGTTTGTTTCAATTAAGAGACATTAATTGGTTGATTGATAAGTAAACTGCGGTCCTAGAGGAGAGGTCAGTAACTGTATAATTGCGGGTCCATACATTGTTATAAGTTCCTAAGCCGAAGCCAGGGGCCATCGGGAAGTTCATAAATCGAACAATTTTATCGATGCAATAGGGTATAATTTGACAATACAAACATGGAATTGGGAGAAATTTATATCATGGGCAGCCGTAGTGCTGATTTTGTGTTTCGTTTAATCACGCGTTTAACGCTAAGAATTAATAATAATGAAAAAAATCTAAACCCCAATCATTAATTAATTAATAATAATGAAAGTAAAACTAAACTCCCAATACAGTAGCCAAGATAGAATGGTCACTGTTACAACTATAACAAAGAATCTAAATAAAACCAACGAAAAAATGAAGAGAAGATATTCGAAAATATTGACAATAGATATTCATGCAACAATTATGGAGGAGAAACTATTGAAATTAATCTGATAAATGACGTTAGATATTTGTTTTTTTTGCTTTAAACATATTTATTGCCAATAAAATTGAACAAGGGATTGGGCACAAGTTATTACAACTTATCACAGCCTTCTCCCGTCATACATTCACAATTACATGACAACAATGATTATATATATAATATTCACACAGGTACAAATACACAATTTAAAAAAGCACCGTTCAAAATCTATTGCTGGATTTGATGAAGTGTTTAAAAATGTAAGAGTTAAGGTCTACCGAAAGATCAGGATTGCCAAACAAAAGAATCTCTAAATTTAAAACTATACCTAAGGCATTCAAATTTTGAACAAAATGCGCCTTTCATTGCTAAAAAGTTGACACTCAAAGAAAAAGTGAAAGGCATTCTCACATGGTTGTCCACAGATGCACAATGGACTCTCGACAAGGATTAACTCTGTAAAGGTCATACTTAAGGGAACTACAATTGTGCCTCAGTTTAGTATGTAAATGATGAAAAGACGACTGGTGGTGGTGGTGGTGGTGGTGGTGGTGGGGNACCGCCAAATGGGTATCACAAAGCTGGTAAAACTTAGGCTCGGCTGGCCGACGTAAACTTCCGCTGAACTCTTCACACCAAAAAGAGCACATTTCTCGTATCAAGACTGCAGTTTTTCGCGCGATGTCGCACCTGTTGTGTGTCAACATGTTTACGCTGAAAGAATTTTGAAAGAATTTAATATCACTAAACGAAGAAGAGGTACAATCTTCGTAACAGTTTTTTAAGTACAATCACACTGTTTTTAACAACATGCATCTATTTCACTCAAAATAAATCAGAACATGCTATAAACGTGTTCATGCGATCGATTCCCGTGTCCGTCAGTTTTCGAGTTAAGGAAAGGCAAAGGTGTTAGAAAGCTCCTATGATGAAAATAAAGATTAATTTGTAACATGTGTGGTCAAAAAGATTCCGGTAACGACAAAGATCTAGAGGAAATGGCTACGTCGCGGACATTGCGTTTACTTTGTACTCAATACTTGGTACCACGACGTGACCAAGAACATACGGCAGGTGCGACACAAAACGGGCGAGTGTTATAATTCTGTCTTTAAAATTAGGACAAGAAATTAAGTGACACAATTTTTTTTTGGTAAAATTTGAACACCCAATAATCACAGGTCTACCAATCGAGACTGGGAGATGTATTGTACATAGTCGTGACTCAAAGACTATTCATAGTAAAACCTAACTCTATTGTTGATACTTTTAAGTGCCATTGCCTAATGCATGTAGCTAACCAATAAACATGTATAGTGTTCCATGTGATATGTCTAAACATGCACTTTTTAATGTGAAGCCTAATACTATTTAATAATAAATATTGTCCTTGATTTCCTTAATCCATCGAATTTTACAAATAATAGACTTACATGTTTGCAAACAATTATTAAATATGGGTTTCAAAATTTCCACAGGATATTCATTTCTTCTGGTTCCTTTACGTTGTCATTGATCGTCACTTTATCAATGTTTTAATTGGCATAGGTAGTGTGAAATGTAGTAAATGCAGAAAATTTTGTATTATGGAAATGTCAGGTTCATTTATTTTTTAAATCTAAATACATTTTTTGTTATAATGATCTATTTTGATACATCATGCTATCTACCTATATGTACATGTAAGTCCCGTGCCAAATTAAAGTTCACAGTTATCTTTTTGGGAGCCTGAAGTTGGTTCCTAGTTCCTAGTTCCGTTTATGATAAACGGAACTAGGAACCAGACCCTAGTTCCGTTTAACATAAACGGAACTGGGAACCACACACTAGTTCCGTTTAACATAAACGGAACTTGGAACCAGACACTAGTTCCGTTTAACATAAACGGAACTAGGAATCAGACACTAGTTCCGTTTAAAATTGAAATATCACTATCAATTGAACTTCGACCAAAATACTAGGTCTGCTTTAGAAAAAAATCATACCCAGCCTCTTATAATCGACTGGGAACTCAAATCTGAATCAAGAACAGGAATCGAACCCGCAGCCTTTCACACGAAAATTAAGACCACCATAGCCTCTATAAAGTAATTGGTCTTATACGGAACTGAGTGTCAGACTCCAGTTACGTTTTTCCTTAAACGGAACTGAAAACCAGACCCTAGTTCCGTTTAACATAAACGGAACTGGGAACCAGACCGGGGTCCGTATAGTAAACGTATATTGTTTTTTTTGTAATTCTTTCCCTGTCTACTTCGCAAAACGGAAGGTCAAACGCCCGTAGTTATATCTGAATCTAGTACAGAAATTGAACCTACAACCTTTCACACGAAAATTAAGATCACCATAGCATCTATAAAGTAATTGGTCTTATACGGAACTGAGTGTCAGACTCCAGTTACGTTTTTCCTTAAACGGAACTGGGAACCAGACCCTAGTTCCGTTTAACATAAACGGAACTGGGAACCAGACCGGGGTCCGTATAGTAAACGGATAGTTTTTTTTGTAATTCTTTCTCTGTCTACTTCGCAAAACTGAAGGTCAAAGGCCCGTAGTTATATCTGAATCAACAACAAAAATCGAACCCACAACCTTTCACACGAAAATTAAGATCACCATAGCATCTTTAAAGTAATTGGTCTTATACGGAACTGAGATCAAAACTCCAGTTACGTTTTCTCTTAAACGGAACTGGGAACCAGACCCCAGTTCCGTATAGTAAACGTACATTGTATACGTTTTTTTATTCTTTCACTGTCTACCTCGCAAAACGCGATTTCGAAGGAGCATAGACATATCCTTATCCACATCTTTAGTCACTTTTTCCATTGCCAGAGTCAAAATGAGATCTGAAACTTACTTGTGAAACTTTCCAATTGAGCTTTACCACGTTTAATTATCCTATGTGTACTGGCTCTATCTATTTTTTTCTACATAGATAGTTCAAATATGATAAAAACCAAGTTTGAAATTACATGTTGGAATTAAGCTGAAGTACGAGCTTTGTTTATTGTAACCTATATTTTAAATAGTCACTGATTAAATAATAACCGTAACAATGAATCAATCATTCTGCTAGGCACGCGTTGTATTGGCGTGGTTGCTTTGCGCCAATCCACGCTGCTATTTACACTTTCTATTATTAGCTTATATATAATTATTGTCTATTTCAATGGTTATTCGTAATTTCAGCTGTATTTTTTTTTTACATTTTTCGGGGTGTAATACCTCTGTCACACTTGACCGGATTGGGGTTCCGTACATCAACGTATAGGTTTTTTTGTTATCCTGTGGCAAAGTGGTCAGTCCGGTAGAAAAACCCAAACTACGGACGTACTTGCACCGAACATGGAACGGTTGAAACGTACCGGTAACGAACATGTAACGCACGGCTACAGTTCAACAAGTCAAGTGTCTCCAAATGAGTGATGCACAACAAACGACATGAACCGGCCAATCAGGACGCGTTCAGGATGCATTACGGACAAACGGAACACATAACAGATTTCAACGGGCGCGTGCAGGAAACAACAAGGTGTATTTGCAAATGCATTTCTCCAGCGGACCAGTTTTCGAAAAGTTGCACTGCTGATGCATCTCCACAATGCCTCGTGGAAGGAAAGCAAAGAAGAACACGAAGAAAGTGCCTGGAAAATAAAAAGAGACCGAAGAAGTGGCTGTTGATGCTGAAATGCATGCTGTTGCACAAGAAACTACACAAGAAGCTGAGGAAATACAAACTCAGCATGATGAAGGTGGTGATGACGTGCCTGTTGCAGTTGAAGGTGGCGAAGAGATAGGTGATGGTGCAGGTGAAGTTGGAGAAGGTTTTGAAGAAGCTGGGCGACAGACTGCCAAGAAGAGGGCTAAGAAAAGTTGCCATCTGAAAGATGAGGAGGAAGAGGCCCTGGTGCTAGAGTGGATAGAGGCCAATCCCTTACTATGGAAGTCCAAAGACAAGGAGTTCAAGAATAAGGCAAAGAAGGACCGAGTGTGGGCTGAGCAGGCTGAAGGGCTTAACTATGATGGTAAGTTTCCATTTATTTATCTATTTGTCTTTGATGTTGTTGTGAGATTTGTCATAGGAAGACGGCCCAAATGTGTAAGATTGATGTTGTCATAGGAAAAAGGCCCAAATGTGCATTTATATATGTTGTAACATTTTGGATTTCATAAAAGTATGAGATTTGTCATAAATTGCACAATTGTTGAGTTAATTAAGTTTGTCACTGATCATGCATTGCCAGATTCTGCACACTGTTCTCGTATTTAATATTGTTTCTGTTTCTGTATTTTCAGTCGAGTATTTGAAGACCTGGTACACAGATCTTCGGGGTTGGAACACAAAGCTGCTCAAGCAGAAGTCGGGGAATCCCAGCAGGGTCTTCACACATAGGGAGGAGTGGGTCATGTACGTTGCTCCTGATGCTAAATGCCGAAGTGTGAGGGCCAACTTCAACCCTGGCTCCAGCGGTTCCCTCATCCAGGTCTGCTTTTTGGTGATGCGTGGCCCCACACGTGTAAATATTTCGTCAAACATCTCCGGATGCATTCGCATGAAGTTGCAGAAGGCGGCAGGGTCCTCCCGCCGCAATTCTACCATGAGTTGGTCATACAGACCGAACTGCCTTCGTCTCTCCGGGCTCAGCCATGACCTCGACCAATATCGTCTTCGCTGACCCCTGCGGCGCCTTCTTCTCTTGTGGGAAAGATACTGCTGAAGGTCAATCTGAACATTGTTCATATGCATTTCTGCCTGCAGTAAGGCGGTCCTAAACTGCAGTGAAACTCTAGCCTGACGATCCATGGTGATGCTGGAAAACTGTCTGTGAATCTGATTTGGAAGCTTCCAAGAACCTTTTTATATGCCCTGGGATGATCAGGTTCTGCCGGTAGTCAGTTCCTCCCCCTGTAGTTATTCTGTAGGTATTTTTATATTTCAATTCGTTTGTCTATTCGTCGTGTCCGGTGTTAATCCTGCAGGCATCCCGTGTTTGTCCGTTAGGTGTTCGTTTAAGGTCCGGTTAATGCGTGGCGTATGCGTTCAAGTTCCATCTACGGACTGGACAACGTATCCCCCCACAATGACAGGAGATATACAGGACAAAACGGACATGCACAGGACAACCAACGAATATTCTTGTTCGTCACAGTTCGTTTCAATTTGTGTGCATGCACAAAACTTTCTAACGGATGCAGGCGGACGCACCGCACATCACCTGACACGAAACGAATGTTCCGCACATAAAACTGACATAAAACGAATATTGACGAACATCACCGGATATACAAATATGTCATCCGGTTCACGTTCGGAGGCTCAATCCGGTCAAGTGAGGCAGAGGCATAACAGTATATAGTTCACCAGGTCCCAACACTGAGGGAAACCAGTTGTAACTAGTGTAGGAATGCGCATGTCCGGTGGTGCAAGGAACTCTCTCTGGCAGGTGACAAAAAAAGTGAATTTGACTGTATTCTAATCGAAATTTACATCATACCTTTTGCATGAAACAGAAATATTTTGGAAACATTTTTAACTTTACTAACGATTATCATTTAATTCTTTTACAAGCGCCTATATATATAGCTAACTGACCAGGATCAGGATGAAAGTGTGGATAAAAGTGATAATCTACAAGCCAAAAGCAAACAGGACACACATTTTTATACAGAAATAGTGGACAATTCAACAAAATTATACACAAAGGCTTAATAATTAATTTTACATTTTACAATCACTTTGATCATGTCGAGAGTTGTCTTCCTTAAAACAAATTGGAAAATTTTACAGCGGGATTAAATTTAAACAATGGCAGTTATCTCTAATAAAAAATATCAGTGATTGAAATTAATAAAAATTATGATATCCAAAGTGACAATTTATTGTTCTTTCATGGAACTAAATTACTCTTAATCAGGTACACGTTGAACATCATTCCACAGCCCGCTTACGCATGGTATATTTACATTTCAGATACATGTGTAACCAGAGGCTATCGCATGGTATGCTGTTCTCACGTGCACCCTCATACGCATTTTCATCGGGATCTTTATATTTTAACAAAACACTATTTCAACAGAGTCAGTGAACTGTATTTATAGAAACGATTGACTCGACAGAGCGTAACTCGCTCGACAGCAAAAGTTGCAACGACCTCGAGCTTGTGAACTGGTGTAAGTACGAGCTATACACACGTGAGGTTGGTACACAAAACACCAAGTCCGCATTCCGTGTGCTTCATATATGACCTTCTTAAAGTCGCCTGTTCTCCTGTCAGTGTCTTTCCGTGAGTCCGTTTCTGTCTTTGTAACGGAATCTTTATTTCTGAAGTACGTGTGATTACACATTTCCCAGCTAATTTTCGATATCGGGTGTTGACATATCATCGTCACGCACATGTATTATTGACTACAATTTACACTACGGTATTGAAATGCCCGATACGCAATACGGAAATGACGACACAAAAATATGTGTAGTACGAAGGACGGGAAGACCTGAATAACTTCATACACGATGAGAACGATTACTCGCTGTCATTACAGCATACAGACACAATCCCCAACAAAGAGTCGTTTTTTTTTCCTTGTCATAAGTGGCCTCGAGACCAATCCAGGACCACAGAACTCATATCCATGCGGTGTGTTCAAGAAAGCCTGTAAGTGAAACGTCACCAGTGGTACCATGCAGCGCGCAATAAAGAGATTGTATCACATGTGACAAACCAATTGATTGATTGATTGATTGATTGATGGGGCTTTACGTCCCTGTTCCGGTTATAACCGAGCCTAGGACAAACCACTCACACATAAACAAAGCCAACGTATCATAGTGGTGAACTTCCAAAGCAACAAAAACAAGTCTAGTGAAGTCGAAGTCTTATGCGATTTCACGTCAGCAGAAATAGTGATTTGGACGGAAACTTGGCTAGATGATTCTGTGTCATCTTTAAAAATCTTCCGAGAGTATCAATGGGGAATTTGAGGATTTCCAGAGGGAGTTTGACCAACTACCAGATAGTGATGAGGATGTGATATGGAACGCGTTTAAAAACAGATGACTGAGTCTAATTGACAAACACGTTCCATCAAAACTCACGTCATCAACATACACCAATCCGTGTGCGAACAGTGACATAAATCGCCTGAGTAGGAGGAAAGCAAGGGCCTACAAGAACGCTAAGAGCACTAAGACAGAGAAGGATTGGAAAAGATATAGGAAATTGAAGGTCATCACACAGCAAGAAACGAGGAAAACACATGACATATACCTAGATGAAGTCATCAGCAACCAATACACGGACAGCCGTAAGTAGTTCTGGTCGTATCTTAAATGTAAAAGGACAGACAGCAGTGGAGTTGCCCCATTAAACCACCAAGAAGGCTTCGAATTCCTACACAGTGACACCGGAACTAAGTTTGAGATCTTAAACAGCCAGATCGAATCGGTTTACATAGAAGAGGACTTGAGAGTGAAATTCCGGACAAAGGAAGGAGCCAGCACCCCTCAATGCCCGACATCACCACAGATGTGCGAGGAGTGCATAAGCTGCTGACTGGACTGACTGAAGCCACATAAGGCCCCAGGCCCCGAATCCATACCAGCTAGGAACCTTAAGGACTCCGCTCTTCATGTAGCCCCTATTCTTACCAGGATTTTCCAGTGCTCCCTGAGAAGTGGGAAATACCTGAGGACTGAAGGAAAACTTCAATGGTGCATATTTATATGATGAGACACAGACACAACCCTGCCAATAACCGCTCAGTGTCACTGACGTCGATTGCAAGTAAAATGCTCGAGCACATTATATACAGCAACACCATGGATCACAACGACAATAATAACATCCTGGTCGACGAGCAATATTGTTTCAGATCACGTTTGTCCTGCGGAACACAACTAATCCTTAATATTCAGGAGATAGCGAAGTAATTGGCAGAGGGGGAGTAGATGGATGTACTCCTGCAGGCTTTTGACAAGATGCCGCGACAGCGACTCCTCCGGAAACTAGAATTCTGCGGGGTGAGACGGAACATATATATGTGGATTAGAGACTTCCTATCGCATCGGACCAAGCAAGTGACATTAGACGGCAAAACATCATCTACTGCGGCTGTACGTTCTGAAGTCCAACAGGGGACAGTTCTTGGACCTCTTTAATGACTTACCTTTATAAATGACTTACCGGATAGCATCTCTACAGATACCGTGGCTAAGTTGTTCGTAGACGACTGCCTATTATTCAGGAAAATTAGAAACCCCCAAGATTCGTTAAACTTACACAAGATCTGGACAAACTGCAGAACAGGGAACAGCAAGGATAGATGGCTTTTCACCCAGAAATGAGGACTGTTATACATATCACAAACAGGATGAAGAAACCGTTGTAGACCATGTACACCCTGCATGGCCACACCCTAGAGATCGTCAGCAGCAGCAAATACCTTGGCGTGAACATCGACCAACACCTAAGATGGGACTGGCATGTGAGTAACATCACAAGCAAAGCCAACATGACCATTGGAGTGCTGAGAAGGAATATGAGAGGACGAAAACAGATTATCAAGGCGGCTGCATACCAGACCGAAGTAAGACCATTAGTTGAGTATGCTTCAACAGTGTGGGACGGACCCCTATTAGGAACACTTAACATAGAAAATTGAGAGAGTCAAAAGACTCTACATTCCTTTTAGGATAAGCTGATTAGACTACCAGCTGACCATCCCGCAGTGTGTGGCTAACAAAAGAGTCTGTATCGGTTTTTAATTGTATATACGCCTTAGAGTTTTTAATTGCACACTGGATATGCGTCAGATCAAGTTATACACTCTTTGAAGAGGGATGCCCTGTAAACAAAAGAAGACTGTTAAACGCGCATAAATTAACTGTTTTGTTACCTGAACAAATGTTTGCATGGCCTAATAAAAGTAAAACACAACAAATTTCTGTTGTTTCAAGTTCAACTATTGTTATTTCTTTCTTTCTTTCCTTCCTTAATAACATTCTTGGATTGACATGAAACTCTATTTTCAACTAATGTCAATAAGTCCTTTCTTAGGAGGAGAACGTGCATGTATGTATAAAGCAGTTTTCAGCAAAGCGCTTGAATCTAGATCACATAAGCGATTGGGCGCGTTCGTTGTCACGGAAGCAGGAATTAGTTGGTCCGATGACCGTGAACATAGTTTTAATTAATTCCTGTCTGAAATATAGTGACAGTTTTTTATTATCTTTTTACAGGGATAGTCAGGTAACAATCCAAACTATTGTTCCTCAGTATCAGGGATGACCAGGAGAACTATTGCCCTCGAATTACTGTATGTATCAATATCATCACCCTTGACCGTTTTCCGACTAAAAATACTGCCGAGAATGACCGACTAGTACAACAATCCGTGAATAGGTTCAGAATAGTTATAGTGGACGTACCTTTTAAGTCCTTTAAACGAGGCATGAAATCATTACAACGAGAAAGTAGAAACGTAGAACGTAGAAAGCGCTCTCGTCTTCCCAAAGATGGCCGGATTTGATCACTGGCACCTGCCAGAACACAAGTATTTTTTCCGAATACTCCGGTTTCCTCCCACATTTAAAACTAAACCCTCTGCACGCTTCCGTCAGGCCGCAAAAAGAATGACTGGGGTAAAGTGGGAGAAAAGCTTTTTGGTAATTGTTATAGAAACATCCATACTATATATTTGACGATATATCGATGTAAATATATAAAGATATGAATTTAAAAATAAAATGGAAAAAAGAGAACTTTGTAATACTTTGATGTAACTCAGATGGTAGTTATATCGGTATATAGTCTTACTTCCTATTTCATCCTGAAACAACTAGTCGAATTTCAAATTTTGTTTCAATCACCACCAATGGGTGGGTGTTGTAGCCAATGGGTGCTGTTTAGACGAAGGTAGTCCGTACTTTGTAGAAATCATAATGTCCTTCAACTATGACTTTATTTACATCAAGAAAGTGAGTCAGAACTGGCATTTTATATCTGTTCGGTTTGCACAGCTGAAAAATTGCTGATGATCACAACCCCAGTATACATATTAATAAGTGCGTAGTGATTTACGTGGTTTTACCACAGATATTAGACTTGCTCAAGTTAGGAATGTTTCTTAGCGGGAACATTTGGAGAAAAACTGGTTTTAACATCATGTCGACACTCTAAAAAGATTATAGAAAATGTTCAAAATCCCGTAGGATGGTAACGGTAAACGTTACAGGAAATTGCATAGGGGTGTGATTCTCCGTTGACTGCAAAAAAAATATATTCAAAAAACTTCGATTGGTGACCTTTGACCCGACGGGAAAGATCTTAATTTAACATCTTTTTCTAATAACACGTAATGAGGTTTACAAATAACCCAAAATGATATCATCAAAATATACATGAAAATGCTGTATGATAAACGGTTTTTGACTTCTGTTCGTTTAAAGATTTTGACATATGACATATGACGTAAAGGCTATAATGTCGTTGACCACATTAAGATTCTGACGTACTTGAAGATGATGCAATAACACCTTCCATGATAACATATAATATACATGAATGAATATGATCGTATCTGCCACAAATCGTAAGATTTAGTGGCCACGACATTATAGCATAAGTAACATGTCCCGAAAAAAAACAGCCGAACAAAAGAAATAGGTCTTTCCACCTTTGATGAAAAAAACGTAACTGGAGTTTGAATCTCAGTTCCGTATAAGAATAATCTCTTTGTAAAGGCTATGGTGGTCTTGATTTTCGTGTGAAAGGTTGTGGGTTCGATTCCTGTACTTGATTCAGATTTGAGTTCCCAGTCGATTATAAGAGGCTGGCTATGATGTTTTTCTGAAGCAGACCTAGTATATTGGTCGAAGTTCGATTGATAGTGTACTTTCAATTTTAAACGGAACTAGGGTCTGGTTCCCAGTTCCGTTTAAGGAAAAACGGAACTGGAGTCTGACACTCAGTTCCGTATAAGACCAACTACTTTTTAGAGGCTATGGTGGTCTTGATTTTCGTGTGAAAGGTTGTGGGTTCGATTCCTGTACTTGATTCAGATTTGAGTTCCCAGTCGATTACAAGAGGCTGGCTATGATGTTTTTCTGAAGCAGACCTAGTATTTTGGTAAAAGTTCAATTGATAGTGTTATTTCAATTTTAAACGGAACTAGTGTCTGGTTCCTAATTCCGTTTATGTTAAACGGAACTAGGGTCTGGTTCCCAGTTCCGTTTATGTTAAACGGAACTAGGGTATGGTTCCCAGTTCCGTTTATGTTAAACGGAGCTAGTGTCTGGTTCCTAGATCCGTTTATATTAAACGGAACTAGGAACTAGGAACTAGGAACCAACTTCAGGCTCCCTATCTTTTTCACTCTTAATTTCCTGCATTTCTACATATTTCAGTGAGTTTTCCTGATCTCATTTATAATGTTACTTATCGAGAGAAATATTTGAAACATGAAAGAGAGTTATTTGAATATTCCTTTCACAATACGTTTAACTCTGTTCGTTGAGCGATTTTCAAGATGTGCCAGTTATTATTCAAAGGAAACTATACTTGTTGCATAATTTCATTTTGTTCTTTATCTTACTAAAACTTTATGGCAAAATATTTAATTCCCGAGATACACCTGTCGTATCTTGAAAACTGCGAAACTGCAAATTATGAAAATATAATGAGAAAAGCCCCCCAGACATTTAATGGATTTTAAAAGAATTATACCATATATATATATATATGTTATCTAAATCTGTTGGATATACAATGTATCTACATAAACATTTAAAGATTCCAAATACACCGCAGAACACCTGTGGATTTATGGTAGACATTATGTAGTAAATATCATGGGGTGAAATACACAGGGACCTGATAATTTGTAACCGCTATATTTGGACCTTAACTATTTACTCTGATCACCTTAGATTAGGTCCAAATATAGCAGTAACCAATTATCAGGTCCCTGTGGCATAGAACTCAAGTCATTCCTTTGCCCCACTTTTATCTTTTATCAATCATTGAAATCATGATTCACAAGGAAATTATATTTACATATGTATGTTTTGACTTTGTTTGTTCAACTGGTACTGTATATACTTTGGTATAAAATAGCATATATTAGAACTACTTAGTTCAAAACCTTAAATGTTTTCATTGATAATAAGTCGCTGTCTGGTGCATTAATCAAGTCCCGCAATGCATTTAGTATTACTGATCATGGTCAGTAGGCGTTTCTAACGATCAGACGACGTTCTTGAGAAATTACATTACAAGGTATTTGCATCGTTTTTGTTATTTTTCAGAATGAAGTATACTGTTATGTGTAAATTATGGAAACAAATTACTGATTGTACCCAGAATTGCATGTCAACACATTCAAATATTGTTATTTTAACGAAAGATTGTCTATATTGTAACATCATCTCGGAGCATAGCCCAAAGTCGGTCCGACTTGGACACAAACAAGCCACGATATATCGTCTTACAAAAAGTAAAATAACATGAAAATACATCATTATAAAGATCACAGGTTCAGTTTTTTATTTCAAGTTCTTTGGTTGGAAACTATAACGCATAGATTATTTATATTTCAAATCGCACTTGGGCCCAGGGCTATCATATTCGGACCCCATTCATCTCAGACTCATTTCACGGCTTATTAAAACGACTGTATTTTCAACAAATGGCAAATAAATTGACAATATTTATGGTTTACCTGCATAATTGTCTAATAAAGATTGCGTGTGTCTCCAACACTTTGGATGATTGTGACAAATCAATATTGTAAAAGCATTTTCTTGTCATTATAAGTGATCGCCAAGCCTGCCATTTCATAGACGTATCAACCCATCCAAGATGGCGGCACGGGTCAGAGGTCATAGGGGAAAAAAATATCGCGCCAATATAAACAAATTTGACACTTCGACATGAGACGGGCCTCGCATGAGACATGATTTAGATTTAGATTTACACTTATTTTTTGTATTGAACGTTATATATACTTTATAGACAACGGATTCTAATGATCAGAATCTAACTTAAGATGATTTTATAACATGGAAACTTCCCGATTTACGTGATTTTTTTACCAAGCGCAGTTTGTCAAAAGACGGAAGCAAGAAATGGCTGTCGGCATTATGTTTTGCTGCATTTACGATTTAGCTACCACTTGTCCAAACCACGGAATTAAATTAAGTCCGTGTCCAAACTGATGCATGTATTTTAAAACAAAATCAGGAAGATTACTTTAATTTGTTACATGTAGACGATGGACATACCGGACCCATTGTTATTACACACTGGGTGGGTCGAGGAGAAACTGGGACCGTTTATATATGTACAGACTTTTCTTATTGATTACAAAATCGGAAAGGCTTATGAGTATTTTCAGTCTGGTCACTTTCAGGAAGTTTACTACCATTCCACATCAACTGCATCGGCTGTATTTTGTCAGCCAAATGTACACCGTGTTGTCACAGTAAGTGAAGGGCGACTCGCATACAGTGTGGGTTTGCTGTTGTAAGGAAAATGGAGCAGTAAAATCGGCTATGAAACCAAGACAACTTGATGCCTGTAGGTGATTGTGTAATGTTTAAATGAAAGCATTAGTTAACATTCTATTTATCTTTTTGAATGCAAACTAAATGCTAAACAGCGAGTCATACCCCAATATGGACAAATATATAAATTTTCTAAAAATATATCAGTTAGCTATGAAAACTATTTTAATTAGTGATAAATAATATAAAGCACTGCTTATAAATATTGTCCTGTACATAACACTCTTGTCAATTATGTGTAATAGACTGGGCACATTCAAATATCAAGGAAACAGTTTTATGGTTTAAAAATATATAAATTATCTCCCTTAGACTAGGACATTAAATATGATTGTGATGACTCAATAAACAAAAGCAGGTTTCAGTCAAACTTGAAATTGACCTCAGTCTTAGTATATTGTACATGCTCTTATAAGTTATCTTGTGACAAATCTAAGGGCAGCTTGCCATCACAGGGAGAAAGGGTTGTGACTTTTATATGTAGCAAATTGTATACACATGTAATTATTTGGCAAACACACAGAAATGATTTTATTTGACAGCTCCCTACTATTTGCAAGTACTTGACAGCTTTATATTGTTTTATGTGAAGTTTGTAGTGCCTGAACTTTTTTCAATTAAGGCCTTTGAAAAATCAAAATGAAAAACACAGATCTGCCTGTCATGTCAGAGGCAATGGACATTGATCATGCCCCTGCTACAACAGATTTCTGCCCTGTATGTAATTAAAAGCATGTAATCAAGGAAGGACACAGCATACAGAAATATGGGGATCAAAGCATTGGATGTGATTATTGTCATCTTTGGTATCACTTTGCATGTGTACAGATGGTAAATGGGCACGTCTAAAGTGCAGTGTTTTGGGCAGAGTTTGAAAGTTTAAAGCACAGACGTTGCAAGTTAGGCAAAAAATAAAAGCCTTGTTTAGGCCTAAAAATAAATATATGAGGTTAGATTTTGTATGCAAGTCGAAAATGTACAGTTGGTTTGACTGCCACATTATATTGCATGTACATGTATATATAATATATATATTATTATATTCTTGCTTAATTGCTATTCAATTAGAACTCTTGATAGAATGTGCTTTATATTTTAACCATATTTGCACAATTTCATGTCCAAGTATTACCAATAACTCAATAAGGTTCAGATAGAGTATTGGGAGAGATGGATACAGTAGGTATTTAGATAATTGTAAATTTTCCCTTTTTTTCGGGCTGGAATATTAATAAAGACCTGTTCAGTTCCCATTTGCCTGATCAATCATCCGGAGAGCCAGGTCTCCGTGCTGGTCCTATTTTTACTATTATCAGATCAACCGAACTATTGACACGATTGACCAGACACCACCCACGCACAGTTGTATGTCTGATAAGTGTTTCACACTATATTTAATTATTGGGGATCCTTAGGAATATTTGCAGTACACTGTACTTTGATCCTAGCAGTGTCCGTGTGCATATAGACCCTGAGAATGTCACGAATTTTTCATGTTCCAAATTTTGCACTTTTAATTACAAATTATTAAATATAAATACACATATGTATCACTGGATACATGTTCTCTAAACAAAATATTGTGATACAGAGATACACATATCAATATATTATTACAGCCCTAAAAATACCTGGTACTTTTGATAAAGAAGAGTTGAAGCTTTGTGGATCTTAAGAGTAAAAGTTTGGCTCACATATATCAACACTGGATTATATTTGACAACACAGTGCTAGGGCAGGTGAACTAGCGACTGATATAAACACAACTTTAATTTGTAAACATTGAAAGTTTGGATGATCATAAAAAAACAATAGTGGGATATATTGAGGAACAGGTTCTGGTGCTGCTGATAAAATTACTATTTACTTATACTTCGGTAGAGATGGATGCATATTACAAATTCCAGCAACCACTTTTACAATATCATCCAAGTGGTGCACAAGAGTAAGAAGTACCTCAAATTTGAGGATCCTGAAGGTTTTTATTCATCTGATTGCGTGTTCAATGTAAATTCTCTGATTTGCAACGGCCTTTGTAAGATTCACTTCAGCTCTTGACATTTGAGAAGCTCCCTACACCCTTGAGGAATAAACAGTTCTGCCCAACTCTTCTCGAATATAAACCCCCTATCTGCCATGACCGAATCATATCATTCAAATATGTCAAGAAACCCAGAGTATGTAGTGATATGTTTGTCACTTGTTTGCCGCAAAATTGATGAGTCCAGAATTAATGCTGACAAGAAAATTTCCTGTGTTAAGGTGCTTGTAATTACTCCATGTCTGAGCAGCAAGTTCAAGATTGAATATAGCCATGCCCCCTTCAAATACTAAACTATTTTATTTCCTGATTCATTACCAATGCACATAAGTTCCACTACAAATGTATTTAATTAACAGGGGTCACACTAGTCCACTAGTCCTTGACTAGTTGATTTCAGCAAGGACCAGTGAATCACCTAACTTGACCTTTGGACTTGTGAAAAATATGATTATAAAATAACAATATTACTTTGTAAAATTTAGAAAAAAGCTTTAAATAATATATATTGCATGATAATTGTCAAAACAAATCCTATAACTTAACCATTTTTTTTATAGCAGTAGTTATATAAAGTCTTCTTTTGATGTTTCATGCTGTAGATCGCAATGTTTCCTGATCAGGAAATCTTATAGAACTTTACATTGACAAAGGACTAGTAAATAATCTTTTCAACTAGTCCTGTGGATTACCAAGCAAAAAAGTTAGTGTCCATCCCTAATAAATCCACAGAAAATCCACATTTATATTTACTTTTTTATTTTATTTGTTATGTATCAGCTATTGTGAGATGCACTCATGTGGTTTTCCAAGTTATAACCAGTACAAAAATGACTTTCCAACATTGCTTGTCCAATGATACCCCTAGACAGGCCCCAACGAAAATTTTATTTTACTCAAAAAAACTTGATGACGTTATTTATGACACAATCTGAGACAAGAAATTACATTAGCACAAGTTTGACAATGGCGTATAAACGATTCTTTTGTTATCATTGAGAAACGATGAGGTTACATTAACGTTAATATTTGCCAAACGGAAAGTGGAAAAACGACATCATCGTCGTTTTTGACGTTAATTTTCATGATGGCAAAGAATGCTTTGAATTTTTTCCTGTATCGGCGGGAAAAGGTCAAAGTTAAGTATACCAGAAACAGGTTTAAAGATAATGTATCGGAGAAAGGAAAAATAATCAATTTGATTGACTTGTCCGATAAATACCCCGATCCACCAGTTACTGGGGAGAACTGAGGCATTCAAGACCTCGCTCCAGTCATCTTGCAGAATGAATGTGGATCCTGTAAATAGTTTTCACTTTTTAACCAGTTTTTAACGAACTCAGGTGGAAGCCACGCCACACAAGTCAACCTGCAAGTTGATGCTGTTCGACGGCCCTTTGCAGTATAAATGTAAATGTAAACTGACACACCCATCTGCGACCCTCCAACAAATTGCACGATCGCTGATTTATTACGATGTAAGTGCCAAACATTGAAGATTTTCCCAAAAGAATAGATGTACCTGATTTCGTACTCGATGTTCGTATAATTTTTCAGTGTGGATATATCGTTTAAATAAAGAAATTTTAATCGTATCAAAGGACTCCTAATTGGCCGCCATGCAAGTTTTTGCTAGCGCATAAGCGGTTTTTCCCCCATGACCTTTAACATAACACTTTGAGGCCGCTTAAGAAATTACGTGTTGATACGTCTATAGCTAACAGTTTCGAACTTAAGTCTGCTTTAGGGCAGTCTCAGCTTTTTGGGCTCAGCTTGAGGCGTTGAGCTGAGTTTTTAGGTTGTGATAATGAAATACGGATGCTGAGCTTGAGTTCTCGAGTTCGGACTCAAATCCAATACATAGTATTCTGATGACGTATTCTATTCGTAGTTTCAATATACAGTCGCCATTTTCTGGGTCAAACGATTAGCTACGGTTCAACGCACGGAAAATTAAACAAACACCTGCTTACGATGGTACACACCTGTGCCATACATGGTTGTAGAAACCGAGCTAATGGTGAAATTAAGCGTGGATTTTACACGATTCCAAGCATAAGAATTCACGAAGGGACACAAACCGAGGAGTTGAGCAAGCAAATACGTACTGCATGGCTTGCACGCATCAACAGGAAAGATTTCAGTCCAACGACGCATACCAAAGTTTGCTCAGACCACTTTGTTTCCGGTGAGTAATTTTTATATTGAGTATGCACAATGTGTCAATATCTAAATAACTTTTGCGATACCATAAATGTGATGTCAGTACATGCACATGATATGTATTCAGTGGCGGATACAGAGACCTATCCGGGGGGGGGGG